>NC_041341.1:7500-15000 GCF_004354835.1 Perca flavescens
AAGGCATTGATAAAGGCGACGAATAAGGTGACAAAAATGCTGAAAAAGGCGTTGAAAAAGGCGTTGAAAAAGGCGACGAATAAGGTTACAAAAACACTGAAAAAGGCATTGAAAAAGGCATTGATAAAGGCGACGAATAAGGTGACAAAAATGCTGAAAAAGGCGTTGAAAAAGGCGTTGATGAAGGCGACGAATAAGGTGACAAAAATGCTGAAGAAGGCATTGATAAAGGCGACGAATAAGGTGACAAAAATGCTGAAAAAGGCGTTGAAAAAGGCGTTGATGAAGGCGACGAATAAGGTGACAAAAATGCTGAAGAAGGCATTGATAAAGGCGACGAATAAGGTGACAAAAATGCTGAAAAAGGCGTTGAAAAAGGCGTTGAAAAAGGCGTTGAAAAAGGCGTTGAAAAAGGCGACGAATAAGGTGACAAAAATGCTGAAAAAGGCGTTGAAAAAGGCGTTGAAAAAGGCGTTGAAAAAGGCGTTGAAAAAGGCGTTGAAAAAGGCGACGAATAAGGTGACAAAAATGCTGAAAAAGGCGTTGAAAAAGGCGTTGAAAAATTGTAAAGTTTGTAAGTACACCAGAAGTTTATGTAAATAACCTTTGCCAGCTGGCTTCTGCTCTCTGCTGCTGCTGATACTACCGGGCAGTAAGAGTACTTAGGGGCCGTCTGCAAATTACAACACCGAAAAGAGATGCAACAAAAATATTTATTAATTTAATGATTAAATAAGGTAATGTCTCCAAACTTACCTCAATTATAACGTGTCTCCTGCTAGTTATTCTACAGCACTTACTTTAAAAAATAAGTAATAAATAAATGAATAAATATTTTTTCTTCTTTTCGGTGTAGTCATTTGTAGACGGTCCCTAAGCACTCGTCTTACAGCAGCAACAACAGCAGCAGCAGAGAGCAGAAGCCAGCAGGCAAGTGTTATTTACATAAACTTCTGGTGTACTTACAAACTTTCCAATCCATCGTTTTATGAGTACATAACCTATTTGTACTAGTGTAGACGTTTGGTATCATTTCGGGCATTATTAGTGGGGTCATATACCAGATACGTGGGTCCATTAGCCCCTGCGCTAAGCTATTCAGCTGATAACGCTACTCTACGCTAACTCTCCCAATGTTCGACCCAGGTGAAAAAAGCTTCTCGGGGGGTGTTTGGCTCGAGGTCATGGTGCAAAGGACCCTAGGGTGAAATTACTCCGAACCATCACTTTAATAGTTAAAGCTGCAAGCGTTGAATGGGCCCTTGCAGCACGTCAGAGGCCTGGGCAATTTACTCCAAATGTTGCACACGAGGGCAGAGTTCACTCTGATTCAGAATAAATGTTGCCAATACACGCAACACTTCCTGTTTTGATTGGCACGTACAGGCAGTCGGTCCTCTATAACTTGGGCATATTTTTCAACTATCAAAATTCTTGTTTTTCTTCAAGTTTTGGTGCAGATGGGACTCGCACTCTAGGAGGAGTTTCTCATATAAAGGGATTTTGCTAGTTAATAAATACAGTGTTTAAGTTTATTTGCACTTGGGGTGGAACAGTACATGTATTTGTATCGAACCAAAACGGTACGGGCGTCACGGTTCGATGCATGAATTTACACGGAGAATACACGGTATAAATAAAACGTGCAGTTAATGTAATGCGAAACTACTGTTAGATACACAGGTTCTTTAGGGACACCTAATCTGTAGCCCAGCCTTAGTGCTGAAGCTCAGATTGGCTGATTATACGCAGTCAGAGATAGCAGCACTTAGGACGAGCATGGTGAGTGGCGGCAAAGAGTCAGCACCGGCCTCTTTAAGATCGCAAGTTTCGGAAAACTGTGGTTTCCCAGTCAGTTCCAGTAGTACAGGCGAGAGAGTGGTGGATAAGACTGCTGCTGTAGATTAGTGTTCGCGGCTCCGAACCGTAACGTTAGTTGAGACAGAGGCCTTGTTTCTTCAGGCTAACTACCGTATATTAGCTAAAGCCAGGCAGGAAGCAGCTTTCTGCGGTGATAAATGGCGTCGTGATAACGTTGCTTTTATCAGGTCATTTAGTTTGTCTTTTGCAGAGAACAGAGATGTTGTATGTTTACTGTTTATATATATTATATATATACATATATATATCTTACTTTAAACACTTCAGGCTGTTGCACCTAGCTCAGGGGAGGGACTGGATGACACTAAGTGGGACAGCCTGAGACATGCACAATAAATAAATTTCCTTCTGTTTTTTTCAGTTTTGCTTTTCCCTCCATTGTACCAAACTCGTACCGAACCGTGATGTCTGAACCGAGGTATGAGCTGAACCATGACTTCCGTGTACCGTTACACCCCTAGTTTGCACAATAAAATAGTTTACATTCTGTAACAGTTTTACGCATTTTCCTTCATAACACAGGCGTGTGTGGTAATTACATTTAAATCTTCCACGGATTGTTGAAGTCATTAAGATCCGACAGGAATCTAAGCAGTTTCCCCCCTTTTTTGCTTTCGTGCCCCGTTCTGGGTTTATCCCTAGCAGGCACCTGTAGCAAACAAAAATGTCACTCGACATCGCAAAATAAATAATACTATAAAACGGACAGAAAATATAGCCAAAACTTACCTCTGGATGAACTCCAGAGTCATAATATATACTGAACATATAGCTCACAGCAACTAGTGGACAGCCAACGATGTTAACTGTGACTTCATCCACTGAAATCTTGTATCTTCCTTCATCTGCAAAACATGGTCAATGACATACATCTTTCAATTAATTAACAAATACACAACACCTGCATATATTTTTAGAGTAGACATGCATATCCTTACCCATAACTATGATACATGGGGTGCTTGGCAGCTCTGCTAAGGCATCCTGTGAGAGAGGGGACAACAGAATAGGCAGAGGGGAAGATGTGATATGCCAAGCTGCAAAGACATATTTGTTGGGCTAAATCAAAATTTACCAAATTAGTGAACTGATGTTTTGCTGTGGAACTTACTTCTTCATTTATTAAAAGCACCTTTAGCTCCTCTGCGAGGTACTTAACTAGACCCTGGAGGAGTTTCAATGGGTCTGTAGTTATTCCTGTGATTCCCTTGCATCCAAGAAACTCCGTGATGATCTTGCCCTTCTCCTGAATTTGGTCCAGCAATTTGGTTTGGACAGGAAATCCCATTAGTTTCTCTGTGTGGTCGAGCAGATGGGTGGTGTCAAAGAGGTAAGGCCATTCTTCCATGACTTTGATTACATTTTCCTCACTATTCAGAGTGATGCGCTGGGCACAGTATGTTTCAGACATCAGTCTTTTAATGTCACTCTGAGGGAGAAGGTTTTCTTTAAAGGCATGTTGAAGCATTTTCTTTTTATCCTCTTGGCTGTTGAAGTCATTCAGTGACTCGGGTTGCGAGTACAACCATAATGGTCAGAAGATCTGCATTTTTTCTTTGGCCTCCCTTCATGGGATGTGCTAAAAGCATACTGTCTTCTGACATTCTCAACCCTGTTCTCCATTTGCATTACAAGGGATGCAAAACCTTGTCCCACAACATTTATGCCACATTTGACCAAGAAGGAATCAGGGTATCTCTCAACCAGCTGCTGTGCAACCTGCTTCAACTTGCTTCTGCCTGGTCTGGTGTCAGTTGCCATCATGTCTTCCATGATGATCCGGATCATGTGCCTTCTATGTTTTGGTGGTGGTCTCTTCTTCTCCTTCAGTGCATCCATCAACGTATCTGGGAACTTCAGCCACGGGATTTGAAACTTCTGTGGCGTCGCAGTTGGCGTCCCCACCAGATCCTTGTTTGGCGCACCGGACACAACCAAGGTGCTCTGAGATGCTAGGGAGGAGCAATCAATCAGAAAATGTGAACTTGAAAAAGGAGAATGATTGTGTGAGGCAGAGACACTGAGAAAGAGCTGAATGTACTGTCATGCCAAGAAGGTTGATGTATGTGTGTGTTTGTGTGTGCTTAAATGTCTAATCAAGCCCATTACCTACCTGAGGAAATCCCATCCAAGTCAGCTGCTGTTAAAAACGTGCAGTCTTCCAGATTTGTAACTCCAATATCCGTCAACTTTGTGACAAGAGTTTCTATTTGCTCCTTTTCCAGGGAAGGCAGTGTGCTTCTGATCTTCTACCCTTACAGGCTCCATGGTGGACTGTGTTTAAGAGCAACCAGCAGTCTGCCACCTCTACAGTAGTGTCTAAGTGGGATGTAATCAAGAAGCCCATCAAGTCTTTGGCAAATAAAAGTACCACCTTCACTCGGTACTTCAAAAACACCAAGATCTGGATCAAGACTTGCTCTTTTCTGTCAGAGCAAAAGAAGGACAGTCTTTTGTTGTTTCATTGCAATGCACGCAATCAGCCCGAGAGTTAACTCTCCACCCTCGCAGCTCAAAATAACAAGCATGTCATTTGCATAGCATGTGCCTCGTACAGTAATTTTGTTTGTCACTACCGCATTTGATGGTGAAACATCAAACACTTTTAATGCATCCTTAACCTGACTATCATACAACTCTGGGTAAAACCTTGTACAGTCAGACATGATCAACTCAGGGGAAAACAGATTGCCCCTGCTTTGGTAGGCCTGCAGCAACTGATGCCTCTCTGAAAGGGATTTTGTGATGTTTCTGAAGTTCTGACTTGCCCGAATACACCTCTTAAAATAGCTGTGCTTGCTCTCAAATCGCATAGTCCATATACGAATAATACGTCTAAGCTTTTTAAGTGGGAAGAGGAGATGCCTCGTTTCTATGTACCCCTCAATGAGAACCTTCATCTAGGCAGCCTGTGATTCTGACACTGCGGGAGCACACGCAAGCTCAACCACCTGCCTAAGTAGCAGTACAAGTTGCCAAATTTCATCCTTAGCGTCTCTGACCTTGTCATGTAACAGTACTGGCAAGAACCGAAGAAGCCACCAGTTTTGGGCAGCATGTCCCCCAAGTTTGGTCCCAATGGTAGGTACAACATTAGCCTTATTCTGACTCTCACTTCTAAAAGTCACAATTCAATTCTGCGGTTAAGTACATCATAACTGAAGCACTTCCTTGATTTTACAAGGAACTGCAGGTACATTGCCAAATCATAGTCAACTATGCCCTCAAATAAATCATGGGCAAGGCAGGGTGGAAGTCCTGGTGCACAAACATGGAAATGTGTGAGTTTGTTCAAAACACTGTTTGACTTGATGCCTTTGTGCATTTGGATATCTGGGTTATTTTCCAACTCCAGCAATGATTCACTGTAACTAGCTGGCGTTCTCTCGGTGGCTGTAGAAAGAGGATTTCTTTGAAAAATCCTCTTTTTTAACATGACAGTACCTGCAAAAATATTCTGCGCAGCTAAAATTTTCAGTAAATCCCCCAAGATAGTGGGACCCAAGATCGTCTCCAATGACACAGGCAATACTACCTCTGAAGATTTTCCCTTCAACACAAATGCCTGTTGACTCCAGGTCACACAAGTCTGATAACAAAGCATCAACAACTCTCTCAGGTCCAAACAACTTACAGTCCTTCTCCAAACAAAGTAGTACAAGCTGTATAGAGTCAACGGTGGATCGGTGGTGTGCATAGACATTACCTAAAGTGTAGTACACAGCAAGAACTTTGTGTTTTAGCCTGGCGGACCCCAGAGGGTTTGCGACTTCAAAAGCATCTTGAAACAACATGATCTGAAGAGCATGTGGATCAGAGGCAAACAGTTCACTAGATTTAGAGACCGAACCATCTCCAACGTCACATTGCATGCTCTCGTCGGCATGGATAGGATTTAGAATTTGACGCTGTACACTTTCATTTCTCAAGGTAGCTTTTAAGCTTTCTAAAATGGGAACATAGTGAAAATGTCTTGTCTTGCCTTTGTCATCATGGCCTAAAGTTATTTGTACTGGTTCTACCATGTTGAATTCTCTCCTGTAAAACTGAAGTCTTTTGTGGTGTGTGGTTAAGGTGCCACTACTTGCATGTAGAGTGCGCTGCATAGGGCTTTGTTCATATACACATTTCCCTAGATTTTGTAAAGCCTCATCTTGCACACCATATTCTTGGAGACCTCTTGAAAACAAATCCATAGTAAACTCATGCTGCATATCCTGTAGTAATCTCATTTCACTTGCAATCTCCGAGACTGTAAAGGTCAAGGTCAAGGTAAACTTTATTATCCCACAAGGGGAAATTCATGTGGTCATTAATTTTGCACTCTTCAGTCACAACATATTCTCTAAACATGTAGACACCCCAGACAAACCAATAAACATGTATATAACAAAAAAGTAACAGTACAATGGGAATGACAATAACAGAAGTCAACAATCACAATACAAAAAATAAACAATACTACAGAAATGACAAAGAAAATCTGACATCTAATATTTATCTAACATTAAAATAGCTAAAAATAATAAAAAAAAAAAATATATATATATAAAAGTAACTAGGAGTGGTTGTCAAAAAAGGAAAATTGGATCTACCATCCAGTTAAAGTGCCAGTGCAGGATCAAAGTACTTGCGATGTGCATGGTCATTATACAGTCTGATTCATTGTACCTTTCCGTTTTAATTCTCTGTTGTAAAATTCTACCAGTTGACCTATTGCTTGTCATGAATTTATGATGAAGAGGGTGAGTGGGGTCATTAAGGATTTGGTCGGTCTTTTTTAGGATAAGCTCATTGTACAGCTGAGTTGCTGACACCTGATCAAGTCCTATGATCCCACCGGCCATCTTGATCATACGCTGCAGTCTCTTTTGGTCCTTAACATGCATGTTACCAAACACGCAGATAAGGCCAAAAGACAGAACCCTCTGGGGAATACTTTTATAAAACATCACAAGGATGTGTCTGTCTAGTCTAAAAGTGTTTAGTTTCCTAAGGAAAAACATCCGCTGGTGCATTTTCTTATTTTCGTCATTAAAAATTAATTTAGAGTCAATTTCAACTCCCAAATATTTGTAGGTTGAGACTCTCTCTACAAGTTCACCATTGATCTTAGAAGGGGGGAACTATAATTCTGTTTTTGCTGAAATCTATGACCATCTCTTTTGTTTTCTTCACATTTATTTCAAGAAAATTGTCAGAACTGTTGTGTAGAAGCAGGGACCAGATACTTTGCTTGTAAGCCAAGAAAAAAAAAGAGCCATGTTTTCAGTGAATTTCTCCTGGGATGACCCAGGGTCAGACTCTCCATCTTGCTGCACTGTTTGTACTTCACTATCAATGTCTGATGCATTATCCAAACCAGCAGGTGCATACTCTGTTGTTTCCCTGATATAACTTCGATCAATGTGTGTAACATCACACTGCTTGTGACATCTTGATAAATGTGATGTAAAAGAGGATACAACTTTAAAAGTCTTTGCACAGCCACTATAAGGACAAGTCACCTCAAGACCCTCTTGCAAATGACACTTAAGGTGAGCTACAAGACATTTTATGCTTCCACATTCTTTGCCACAAAACTCCCAAGAACACTTCAACTGCACGGATATGTTACGA
>NC_041341.1:20000-40000 GCF_004354835.1 Perca flavescens
GTGTCTGTGTGTGTGTGTCTGTGTGTGTGTGTGTGTGTGTGTGTGAGTGACTGTGTGTGTGTGTCTGTGTGTGTGTGTGTGTGTGTGTGTCTGTGAGTGTGTGTGTGTGTGAGTGAGTGTGTGTGTCTATGTGTGTGTCTGTGTGTGTGTGTGTGTGTGTGTGTGTCTGTGTGTGTGTGAGTGTCTGTGTGTGTGTGTGTGTGTGAGTGAGTGTGTGTGAGTGTGTGAGTGAGTGTGAGTGAGTGTGTGTGTGTGTGTGTGTGAGTGTGTGTATGTGTGTGTGTGTGTGTGTGTGTGTGTGTGTGTGTGTGTGTGAGGAGGTGAGTGAGTGTGTGTGTGTGTGTGTGTGTGTGAGTGAGTGTGTGTGTGAGTGAGTGTGTGTGTGTGTGTGTGTCTGTGAGTGTGTGTGTGTGTGTGTCTGTGTGTGTTTGTGTGTGTCTGTGTGTGTGTGTGTGTGTGTGTGTGTGTGTGTGAGTGTGTGTGTGTGTGTGTGTGTGTGTATGTGCTTCTGTGTGTTTGTGTGTCTGTGTGTGTGTGTGTGTGTGTGTGTGTGTGTGTGTGTGTGTGTGTGTGTGTGTCTGTGTGTGTGTGTGTGTGTGTGTGTGTGTGTCTCTGTGTGTGTGTGTGTGTGTGTGTGTGTGTGTGTGTGTCTGTGTGTGTGTGTCTGTGTGTGTGTGTGTGTGTGTGTGTGTGTGTCTGTGTGTGTGTGTGTGTGTGTGTGTGTGTGTGTGTGTATGTGTGTCTGTGTTTGTGTGTCTGTGTGTGTCTGTATGTGTGTGTGTGTGTGTAACTCTTATCTATTTTAAACAGCAGAAGACTAATGGGGCAAAGATACATTCTTCACAAAGACAAATTGGATGGTTGAACAGAACTCACGGTGGGCCAATCAGATTAGTACAATATCAGACTCCCTCTCTCTCTCTCTCTCTCTCTCTCTCTCTCTCTCTCTCTCTCTCTCTCTCTCCTCTCTGTCTCTCTCTCTCTCTCTCTGTCTCTCTCCTCTCTCTCCTTCTTTCTCCTTCTCTCTGTCTTTCTCTCCCCCTCTCTCCCTCTCTCTCCTCCCATATTGTTCACCATCTCTCCATTGTGAAAATCTATTTCAGTCTGAAGATGAATCATCACTAATGAAGCCAAAGAGAGGCAGGTTATTACTATTGTTATAATAATAATAAAAAGCAGATGTGTGGTTATTGCTAGAAAAGGACATCCTGTTGTCTGTGATGCAGAAAATAAGAAACTCTACACTTCACAATTAAACCCCATTCTCTGAACCCAATGCTCAGTGGCCTAAACCAATTTGTTGAATCAGTCACTTTGTAGGCAAAATCTAAACACATTCTCACTCACAAAAACACATTTTGCACTGTGTTGAAAAATTGTTAAATATATGTGGCAAAAGTTAAACACAACTACAACACATCTGTCATCGTTTACACACAACCCAAAATTGTTCACACTTGTTTCTTATGATGTGATCCAATCAGTTGTCAAGAATATAAACCAGTTCAGAGTACACAAGTGGCCCAGGTACGTTGAATGTTGATACCACAATGGATGGAAACAATGTGAGAGGCAGAGGAGGAAGAGGAGGAAGAGTTTGTGTAAGAGGTGGTGGACGAGGAGGAAGAGTACAAGGACAACAAAGAGCAAGACCAAGAATAGTCATTTCAGATCAAATTCGGGCAACTGTGATAGACCATGTTCTTGTTCATGGAATGACAATGAGAGAAGCAGGACAGAGTACAACCCAATTTTACCAGATTCTCTGTGGCCACCATAATCAGGAACATTTTGACAGTGTGCCTACTACTTGGTGCACATCCGAATAACACTAGCTAAGTAGATACATATGTCACACTGTCACAGAGAGAGAGAGAGAGAGAGAGAGAGAGAGAGAGAGAGAGAGAGAGAGAGAGAGAGAGAGAGAGAGAGAGAATACGAATATGAATACGAATATGAGTCTGATGGATTTAGGATGCTTAAAGTACTGATTATTTACATGGAGTCTGGTGGGTTTAGGATGCTTAAATTACTGATTATTTACATGGAGTCTGGTGGGTTCAGGATGCTTAAAGTACTGATTATTTACATGGAGTATGGTGGGTTCAGGATACTTAAAGCACTGATTATTTACATAGAGTCTGGTGGGTTTAGGATGCTTAGAGAGAGAGAGAGAGAATACGAATATGAATACGAATATGAGTCTGATGGATTTAGGATGCTTAAAGTACTGATTATTTACATAGAGTCTGGTGGGTTTAGGATGCTTAAATTACTGATTATTTACATGGAGTCTGGTGGGTTCAGGATGCTTAAAGTACTGATTATTTACATGGAGTCTGGTGGGTTTAGGATGCTTAAATTACTGATTATTTACATGGAGTCTGGTGGGTTCAGGATGCTTAAAGTACTGATTATTTACATGGAGTCTGGTGGGTTTAGGATGCTTAAAGTACTGATTATTTACATGGAGTCTGGTGGGTTCAGGATGCTTAAAGTACTGATTATTTACATGGAGTCTGGTGGGTTCAGGATGCTTAAAGTACTGATTATTTACATAGAGTCTGGTGGGTTTAGGATGCTTAAATTACTTTATTATTTAAATGGCGTCTTGTGGGTTTAGGATGCTTAAAGTACTGTTTATTTATAACAGTTTATATAACAGGTAAATGTTTTGTTTTTCTAATTTGTGTGACTGAAAGTTTACTGTATACATTTGAAATAGTACATCAGTTTGTCAACAGAAATGGGACTGGGGAAAAAAGAAAAAAAGATTTACAATACATTTTACATATGAATTGTTTCTGTATTTATACATTTGTAAGAGCATTTTCCCTTTTGTACAATTGCAAGACTGCCAAATGAGGGTGGAAGGACTCCTTTGTTCTCCCAACAGCACTCCACCGTCATGCAACCCTGGGGCCATATAACACTGACCATCTTCTTACATTTCTGGGTGGTCTTCGGGATGTTTTGTTTGAACGTGATCAGCAGGATCATGAGCAGGCAGTGCATCCTGTCTACGTTGTGGTTTGGGACAATGTCAGCTTTCACCGTGAGTGGTTTAACATCAACCAGCGATTCGTGAATGTTTGCCTTCCACCATGCAGCCCTTTCCTCAACCCAATCAAAGAGTTTTTCTCTGCGTGACAATGGAAGGTCTATGACCGTAACCCATATACAAGGGTAAATCTTTTACAGGCAATGGAATTGGCCTGTGGTGACATTCAGTACAGGCCAAAAGTTTGGACATACCTTCTCATTCAATGCTGCACGGTAACGATGCTGCGGTACCTATTACATGTGTGGGCGAGGACGGGATGAAGGCCAGCTGCTCCGTTGGGAGCAAATAAAAACATTAAATGCGTGTTGTTTCATACAACACTCGCGGACTGCGAGTAGGACACACTGCTACTGATAGATCAAGGCGTCTGGTTGTGGACACATTGCTGGATGAGTGTGATATTCTATACCTGCAAGAAACCTGGCTGGCAAAACAAGATTTAGATAAGTTGAACACTATACACATGAACTTCCATGGGGCTGGAGAGTCCACTACCGACCTCAGTATGAGGCTGGCTCGAGGTAGGATAGCTGGTGGTGTAGCCATACTGTGGAACATCAAATATGACTCAATGGTGAAGGTGGTGCGTCTAAATGTTGACTGGGCAGTTGGACTAGAGTGTAATTGTAATGAAAAGAAATTTATTATTTTAAATATTTAAGGTAAAGGTACTTTATTTGTCACATACACGTAGCGAAATTCATTCTCTGCATTTAACCCATCCCTCAAGGGAGCAGTGGGCAGCCAATGACAGCGCCCGGGGACCAACTCCAGATCTGAGCCAGTGCCTTGATCAAGGGCACTGCCTGGAGAACCTAGTACATGTTTTTGATGGTGGGGGAAACCGGAGCACCCGGAGGAAACCCACGCAAACATGGGGAGAACATGCAAACTCCACACAGAAAGGCCCCGGAACCACCTGGATTCAAACCCAGAACCTTCTTGCTGTGAGGCCACAGTGCTGACCACTGGGCCACCATGCAGCTATTTATACACCGTATGAATCATATGAGCATGAGGATGAATTTCTGAACAGGTTAGCTTTTATTCATTCATTCATAGAGGATAACAGCTCATCCTGTGTCAATGTTATGGGTGATTTTAATGCTGACATGTCTGATAGCAAATCCTTATTTGCAGCACACCTGCAGAAGTTTTGTAAGGAGTCTAAATTAATTTTATCAAGTAAAGCTCTGTTGCCTGACACAAGTTTTACCTACGTTAGTGAAGCGTGGCACACACAACATCTTGGCTGGACCATATTGTGACCACAGTTGATGCGCATGCCTCACTGAGTAATGTAGAGATTTGTTATGAACTTCCTACCTCTGATCACATACTGCATATGTGTCTGTGTGAGTGTGTGTGTGTCTGTGTGTGTGTGTAGAAATATTAAGAATAAGAATAAGTGTGTGTGGGGTGATAAGTATAAAATGCCAGTTGTGGTTCAGTAAATAAGAGAAGCCAGATATGGTTGGAGGAATGAAAGCGTGTTTGTGCAGCATATGTGTGTGTGTGTGTGTGTCTGTGTGTGTGTGTCTGTGTGTGTGTAGAAATAGTAGGATAAATACTAAGAGGGTTTTTTACAGTCAGCGTGTTTGTGCATCGTCTGGTTTCCTGCCTCAGTCACCGACTTTACTCGGAGAATGTAAATGTAAATGTGTGTGTCTGCATCAAAGCAGCAGGCTTGCGTCTCTATGGGGTCTGTCTGAGCCACGAGTTATTTGGCTTCAAAGAGCTCGGGGATATAAACAGGAGAGCCTCGTTGCGTTGCGTACAGCAGAGGTTCCCAAAAAACATCCCGGCCTTGCTTGCAGACAAAAAAAAACCAGGCTGCTGCCGGGCCGCCAGTGATTCAGCGAAAAAGAAAATGAATAATTACGTAACTTTTGTCATCTATCTGCAGTAGGGCTGCAACAACGTTTAATTTTAAAGTTCTTTTATTATTTAGCACTTGGTCATCTTAAGATGTGTTTACATTATATATTGGTCATCTTAAGATGTGTTTACATTATATATTGGTCATCTTAAGCTGTGTTTACATTATATATTGGTCATCTTAAGATGTGTTTACATTATATATTGGTCATCTTAAGATGTGTTTACATTATATATTGGTCATCTTAGATGTGTTTACATTATATATTGGTCATCTTAAACTGTGTTTACATTATATATTGGTCATCTTAAACTGTGTTTACATTATGTATTGGTCATCTTAAGCTGTGTTTACATTATATATTGGTCATCTTAAGATGTGTTTACATTATATATTGGTCATCTTAGATGTGTTTACATTATATATTGGTCATCTTAGATGTGTTTACATTATATATTGGTCATCTTAAACTGTGTTTACATTATGTATTGGTCATCTTAAGATGTGTTTACATTATATATTGGTCATCTTAAGCTGTGTTTACATTATATATTGGTCATCTTAAGATGTGTTTACATGTGTTCTATAAATGAACTTAACTTGCACTTACTACAATGACGTTAATAATTTAATGAATAAGCTTCAAGTGAACGTGTGTGTGTGTGTGTGTGTGTACTTACCTTTATGCAACTATTAACTAAAACAACAAGTATGTATGTAAGTATGTATTGAGTTGATCTAAATTAATGCTTTGGTTTTGTTTTTATCCGATTATTAATCGATTAATAAAATAATAATTTCAGCATTTCTGTCACTTTTTTGTCGCCTTTTCGTGCGTTTTAGTTGCCTTTTTTGTCACCTTTTTTGTCACCTTCTTTGTCACCTTCTTCAGCGTTTTCATTGCATTTTCGCGCGACAATCGGCTTTTTCGTCACCTTTTTCAGCGTTTTCATCGTCTTGTCGCCTTTTTTGTTGCCTTTTAGTCATCTAAAATAATCGTTTAGTTGCAGCCCTAATCTGAAGTTAGTCCCTTGAACTTTTTGTTCAGCAGTTAAGCCCGTATCACTCCCTATCACAGCCCCAACACCGATGGATTTTGTCATTTTATTTTGGAGGACTCACTCCTACCCTCCCCTATGGTCACATAAAGGCTGGGTCATGACCAAAAGAACGAGATCCAGGGTACAAGCAACCGTTATGGATAGAAATAAAGCCTCAAACAATGGAAATCAAACCCAGATCATAAAATAAAGTGAAACCACAGTCTGCAAACAGCTGCCCATTCATTGTCACAGACACAAGCAGAAGCTGGCGTCTGAGTTTCGGTGTAAACGCAGGTCCCGACTCAGCAGGTAGAAGAACAACGTTGCTGTAAAAAGCTAAAAGCAGCCCCCTGCCGAGCTCATACTTCTCTTCCTTCATTACTGTCCTTTAATAGCCCGAGTCCTTCGCCTGCTGCTGTAAATCACACATGATAAATAACCTCTCTGCTGCTCGTTGGGCTAAAGAAAATGTCTCCTCTTTAACGAGAAAGCTGAAGCCCAGTTCAGACCGAAGATTCTGGACGAGACGAGTTGAAACTTTGCAACTTTGGTCTGCAGATTTGGGCCACTTTTGCCTTTTTTTCATGGTGGCCGGCACGACAATGTAAACTAATGTATTTCAATGGGAAGCATATGTCGTGGTCACAGCACGACTACGGTATAGCGAGTAGTACGAAATGCCGAAAATCCGCGTAAGGAGGTTGGTTTGGTGGGGGTGGATGGGTCAAACAGCACAGGACTTTCACCCCGGAGATTGTTACTAAAATGGAGCAGGGGCACTGACAGCGACATAACCAATCACATTATGACAGACTCTCCACTTGGCACCAATTGCAATGTTTAATTTTAAATTGCAGCCTACTGGCAGCCTGGCACACGTGGGTGCTCAGTGGGTGCTCGGTATTTTCTGTGGGTGCTTGCATCTGTCCATACAAGTTATTTCAGTTTGCAGGAATACCACATCTTCCGAGTGTGTGTGCTTTTTCCTTCTGAACAGACGCAATTTTCGGCACAATCTCTTCAAAGTCCTAATTCTTATCACCACACTGTGTTCATGCGCTGAAAGAGAAAGAATTTCCCTGTTATTAAAACCGATTCTGAAGTATAATTTCACGAGTTCATATCGGCCTTCACAAGGTATTTAGTAGAAGACTAGCAGTTTGGTTTATTCTCAAAAGTCAGACTTGATTCTTGATTATTGTCGTCATTTCGACTTTATTCTCCAAATGCAAAATAACCGGGGTTCATGCGTTTTGAAAAGACCTGGAAAAGTCATTGAATTTTTTTTAACACAGCATAATAATATGTGATTAATTCGGGGCGAGATATTACGAATCCCACTATGAGCCACAAGAATTATCATTCATTTTATAGTTAAAACTCTGAGGGTAAACTTTAACACAGATTAATATTCTTATTGTATAATGTTGACTGACATCTTCAGGAACACAAAGTCATGGAAATTTACCAAAAAGTCATGAAAAAGTCATGGAAAAGTAATTTATATGCTCTATTCTGTCCCTGTCACGTTACCAACAGTATCACCTTATTCATCGCCTTTTTCATCGCCTTTCTCATCGCTTTTCTCATCGCTTTTCTCATCGCTTTTCTCATCGCTTTTCTCAGCATTTTTGTCGCCTTTTTCATCGCCTTTCTCATCGCCTTTTTCATCGCCTTTCTCATCGCTTTTCTCATCGCTTTTCTCAGCATTTTTGTCGCCTTTTTCGTCACCTTTCTTATCATTTTTGTCGCCATTTTCGTCCCCTTTTTCGTCACCTTTTTCAGCGTTTTTGTCGCCTTTTTCGTCCCCTTTTTCGTCCCCTTTTTCGTCACCTTTTTCAGCATTTTTGTCGCCTTTCTCATCGCCTTTCTCATCGCCTTTCTCAGCGCCTTTCTCAGCGCCTTTCTCAGCGCCTTTCTCAGCGTTTTTGTTGCCTTTTAGCCATCTTTTCCTCACCTTTCACAGCATTTTTGTCGCCTTTTAGCCGTCTTTTAGTCGCCTTTTTCAGCGTTTTTGTCGCCTTTCTCATCGCCTTTCTCATCGCCTTTCTCAGCGCCTTTCTCAGCGCCTTTCTCAGCGTTTTTGTCGCCTTTTTCGTCACCTTTTCAAAACACACATTTCTCCATCCAGCGAACCCTGAATAAATAAAGAATCTTCCTCCTTATTTCCCTTGATGTGGCACTAATGCTCCATCGTACTTTTGGCTCAAAACTTTGCTTAAAAACCTGAAACGCAGCGGTGTAAATGCACCCTAAGGGGCTCTGTGAAATTCCCCTTTTTACACCACAATAGTTTCCAGGTCTATTCTGGGAAACAAGTGGCAGTTTGCCCTCTGGTGCTGTGAGGAGAAAGAGACGGAAAACTGTGACTCTTACAGTTCAGTGTGATCTCATTTTACAATCTTCATAGCGCATCAAATCAGTGACAATAATCTCCCTCACTGGTAAATAACAAAACAGTTTTCTTTTAATCTCAACAGTCAAATACATTTATTCACATATATCTGCACAACATACAAATATAGATTCATCTACGTTGTCTCTCTGTTTTCAGACACAATATTAATCTTTCTTGTTATTTTCCACAGAAAACACAGAAGCAACAGGAGCCTTTCTTTCCCCAACGTTTGGCAGCTTTTATGTATCCGACTTCTGCGAGAGTCGGGAGTCCCCGAAGTGTGAGACTCATCCTGGATCTCCCTCGGTGGACTCGCACATCTGATAAGGGGGCAGGAAACCCAGTCTAATCCCTGCTGATCCACAGAATGACGAAATGAAGCGAGGTCACTGCCGCTGAACATCTGTGAAAATTGAAATTATGAGAACAGTCTGTTGCAAAGTAGGTAAATTCTGTCACTTTTCATACTGGCCACATGTCCGAGAGTGTCTCACATCGTTTACATGAACTGTCCCACCTTCTTCTCATCTTATATAATCATATGTTGGTTTTATAGACTTAAAATCACTTGCTGGACGTGTAGAAAAGGCTCTAAAATGTTGTTTTCTTGACCCTATTCTCCCATGTGTTTGTGTCTAAGTGACTAATGCAGAGATCTTCAACAGGGGGGGGGACTCCAAATTATTGTCAAAAAGGTTTTTTCATGAATTAAAATGTCTTAACATAATTCTAACATATTACTAGCAAATATAAAACCCCACTGATGATAGGCTCACTGGCCTATAAGGTAGTCACTAAGATAGCCATCCACAGATACAATTAATCCTAAGATTCTTGTGCCACATGTTTGTTTAACATTAAAAGATGATTTATAAAATCATGCCAAAAATAATTGCTTTAACAGCTTGGTATTCTATGCAAAAAAAAAAAAAAAAAAAATATATATATATATATATATATATATATATATATATATATATATATATATATTTCATGTAAATAATCAGGACTTTTAGCGTGTATAGAGCCAGCATATTTCTACCAGACTCCATGTAAATAATCAGGACTTTTAGCCAGCATATTCCTACACATAACTGGGTGAATTAAGGGTTTATTTCAACCAAACCAGAGTGGTGATTGTTGGAACAGTGGAAAGATGAACCAAGACGGCTTTTGGTAGTTTTATTTAGTTTCTGTCCACTGAAGTGTGTTTTACGATGATAATAGTCCTGATTATTTAAATGGAGTCTGGTGGAGATATGCTGGCTCTATACACACTAAAAGTCCTGATTATTTACATGGAGTCTGGTGGAGATATGCTGGCTCTATACACACTAAAAGTCCTGATTATTTACATGGAGTCTGGTGGAGATATGCTGGCTCTATACACACTAAAAGTCCTGATTATTTACATGGAGTCTGGTGGAGATATGCTGGCTCTATACACACTAAAAGTCCTGATTATTTACATGGAGTCTGGTGGAGATATGCTGGCTCTATACACACTAAAAGTCCTGATTATTTACATGGAGTCTGGTGGAGTTTGGTGAAGGTGATTTTGTGGCTGTTTCATGTTAAACTAAAAGGATCTTAGTCTTTAACTAAAAGCTCTATCTCTGTAGGGATCCTTTCCATAATGTTGTCAGACACTTAGAATAATAATCTGAGTCTGTCAGCGGCAACAACAGAACTTTTAGTGGACGCAAATTGTTAAATTGCAGCTTGTTTACCTGCAGCGGACTTGATACCGGACCAATTTCAAAGACACAAAAACATGGGAAAATAGGGCACAGGTTGACAAATACCGAAGTTACCCTTTAAGGGATTGTAATCTATGGAACAAGCATCAATTGACATTATTTTTGGGTTATCAAATGAGGTTTTTGTAGTACTTAAGAACTCACAAACATGAATCATCTGACCCAGACCCTGTTGATAAGACTGTATAAAGCTGAGGAATCTAGTTCTTCTGAAAACTCTCAGGATGCACAGAAATGTAAACGTCTTTTTCTTTATTTCCTTGACTTAAAGTCATGATCTTGTAGTTTTTTTTTTAAAAATCCGGACTGGGAGGCACTTTGGCACTTTGCACCTCGAACCGCTCGCTGTACTTGAGTCTGATGTCACCAGGGAGTCACAAGGTTGTTTCTTTCATCCGATGTCACTGCCCGATGTGAGTCGAGTGCAGATGTGAGTTGCGCATGTGTCACTTTGCGACAAGTTGCCTCGAAGATGCTAACGGCTTTTTGAGCTAACGCACAGTGTATGAGCTAACGTTAGCAATCTAACAATCATAGATAGCTAAAACGTTTTTGAAATGTTTTCCATCTTCTGTTATTGTATGTAAAGAGAAAAGTTTATCATTTTATGGATTTCACAAATTTCAATAAGACACATTATGCAGTCCTTCCAGAAAAATGCAGTTTTTTTGTGATTGTTGTGGGCAAAAATCTTTGAGTATGCGGCACATTTTCTTAAAAAATGCAATAGAATATGCAGGATATTTATGCAATTTTATGCGATGAAATTGCGGGAACTTGCAAAAACTGATTCATTGATGAAAAAGAGAAAAAAAATTGATTCCCCTGGATGCTCTTGTGTGAAGTAAACGCAACATTTTACACCTTTCTGCTAACCTTTCTATTAAGATATATTTTTTTGCAACTAAAATGATTATTAAATCATGCAAGTCCTGCATATTTTGCGCGGAAATCGGCAAAAAAAAAAAAGCAGCCCCCTCAGCATAACTATGCGGACTTTAGCTGATTATGTGCTGAATTATGCGATCGCATAATCTCGTTTTTCTGGAGGGGACTGATAAGTCCGTACATTGTGTGCGATGTTGAAGCTGCAGGCTAGTGAATGCTCTGGTTGTTGGTTCACTTTCTGTGTTTGGGTCGGATCGTGTTCTCACCTGAAGTGAAACGAAACAGAACCGAGACCCGAGTTTTCAAGCTGAGTTTTAGTTGTTTGATCGGCCTTTTTCTGGAGGGACTGGTTATGCCGTAAAACATTTTAAATCTGAGCGTTGCGCGACTCACATCGGGGCAGTTGACACCGTGAGTTTTCAACAGGCATACAATACAGGCCAAAAGTTTTGACACACCTTCTCATTCAATGTGTTTCTTTATTTTCATGACTATTTACATTGTAGATTCTCACTGAAGGCATCAAAACTATGAATGAACACATATGGAATTATGTACTTAACAAAAAAGTGTGAAATAACTGAAAACATGTCTTATATTTTAGATTCTTCAAAGTAGCCACCCTTTGCTTTTTTATTAATAAGGGAAATAATTCCACTAATTAACCCTGACAAGGCACACCTGTGAAGGTAAAACCATTTCAGGTGACTACCTCATGAAGCTCATTGAGAGAACACCAAGGGTTTGCAGAGTTATCAAAAAAAGCAGCATGGTGGCCCAGTGGTCAGCACTGTGGCCTCACAGCAAGAAGGTTCTGTGTTTGAATCCAGGTCGTTCCGGGGCCTTTCTGTGTGGAGTTTGCATGTTCTCCCCATGTTTGCGTGGGTTTCCTCCGGGTGCTCCGGTTTCCCCCACCATCAAAAACATGTACTAGGTTCTCCAGATCTAGGCACTGGCTCAGATCTGGAGTTGGTCCCCGGGTGCTGTCATTGGCTGCCCACTGCTCCCTTGAGGGATGGGTTAAATGAGAAGAAGAGAATGAATTTCGCTACATGTACGTGTATGTGACAAATAAAAAGTACCTTTACCTTTACTTTGAAGAATCTAAAATATAAGACATGTTTTCAGTTATTCGGCCTGTACCGTACATTCACACGCAGCTCTCGTCCTTGTCTCCGTGACTTTTGTCGGACGTGCGCCCCTCCGTTTCGCGTCCGGGCAAAGCGCGGCCCTTCCCGTCGCCGCTGCCGTGCGCCACTCCGTTCTGTAACTCGGCGATGTTGGCCAGGGGCAGCCGGGTCGAGCTGTACGCCATCGGCGGTATGGTGTTCACCAGGATCAGCCGAAGCCGCTTCCTCTCCGGGTGGAACCGGCAGCGAACGTAGCGCAGGAACGCCGCCCGGTACGTTTTGTTGAACAGCGTGTAGACGAGCGGATTCACCGCCGACGACAAGTACCCGACCCACACGAAAATGTTGAGCAGGCCGCCCATGAGTCCCGCGTCGCACACCGCCGGGTCGCACACCACCACGAGCACGTTGGTGACGAAAAACGGGCACCACATGACCACGAAGAGAAAGAACACCACGCCGAGGACCTTGGAGGCCTTCTGCTCGTTGCTTATGGACTGCATGGTTCGGCGCCCGAACAGCGAGCCCGACACGCTGCCGCTTGCGCTTCCTCTGCCGCCGGCTTCGCGGCTTATCGAGCGCCGGAAGAGTTTCTCGGACGACAGCGAGGTCTGCGTCGGAGCGAACGTGGTGCTCCACTTCGGCCGGGGGACGAGCTGGTCCAGGCAGAGCGTGGCCTCGTTCTGCAGCGCGCTGATGGTCAGGAAGTACGTGACGAGCATGATGGTGAGGGGCACGAAGAAGGCCACGAAGGAGCCGACCACCACGAAGTTGTTATCGGTCAGCAGGCAGCTGCCGTCTTTGAAGACCTTGGAGTGGTCTCGGAGGCCCAGCACCGGGATCGGCATCGAGATCCCTGCAGGGAGACGAGAAGACAATCACAAAAACCATCGGAAACAATCTCTGGAGATTTGTGTTGATTTTTGCGGATGTTTTGCGTGACAAAGTATTCAGATATAAAGCCAAGTGGCATGTTATCTTTGACCTGATGCACTAATCCCATTCCCTTTCCCCCTTTTTTATATATATTACTATTTATGTATTTATTGTATTGACAATATACCGTATGTGGTGGAATGTACTGCTTTTTGTGTCATTGAATATATATATAAAACTTTATTTACAGACTCAAGGTCCAGAAATAAAAGTACACATATTACAGTAAGGCTACACACAAACAGACATTACAGAAGTCTCTGGTTAGCAGGTTCTTGTAGACTACTTCAGACATTACAGAAGTCTCTGGTTAGCAGGTTCTTGTAGACTACTTCAGACATTACAGAAGTCTCTCGTTAGCAGGTTTTTGTAGACTACTTCAGACATTACAGAAGTCTCTCGTTAGCAGGTTTTTGTAGACTACTTCAGACATTACAGAAGTCTCTCGTTAGCAGGTTTTTGTAGACTACTTCAGACATTACAGAAGTCTCTCGTTAGCAGGTTCTTGTCGGCTACTTCAGACATTACAGAAGTCTCTCGTTAGCAGGTTCTTGTAGACTACTTCAGACATTACAGAAGTCTCTCGTTAGCAGGTTTTTGTAGACTACTTCAGCCTCTAATCTAGAACTGACATCAGGTATCATGCCATGAAAATGTGATGCCTTACGCAAAATAATTACTGCTATGTAATATACCTATCTCATTATTCTGTGGCTAATAAATTACTGCTATGTAATATACCTATCTCATTATTCTGAGGCTAATAAATTACTGCTATGTAATATACATATCTCATTATTCTGAGGCTAATAAATTACTGCTATGTAATATACTGTACCTATCTCATTATTCTGTGGCTAATAAATTACTGCTATGTAATATACCTATCTCATTATTCTGTGGCTAATAAATTACTGCTATGTAATGTACCTATCTCATTATTCTGTGGCTAATTAATTACTGCTATGTAATGCACCTATCTCATTATTCTGTGGCTAATAAATTACTGCTATGTAATGTACCTATCTCATTATTCTGTGGCTAATAAATTACTGCTATGTAATGTACCTATCTCATTATTCTGTGGCTAATAAATTACTGCTATGTAACACCGAACACTGGAATGACAGTCTTTTAAAAAAAAAAAAACCTAATCGTATTTTTAAAACGCACACAAACCCACAACCTTCCCAGCAGACAGCCTGTATTGCCCCCTCCTTATCTCAGCCTGAATGTTATCACCGTGGAGTTTAATAGCAGCAGATGTTTGTCCCTGAGCTCTAGGCTCTGACGCCTCTCATCACTGCTTACATGCACGCACACATCTTCTGCCTCTTGAAGAGATCGCCTGTCAATCACAAACAAGCGGGGGCGGGACTGTGACGTTCTGCTAATGCATTTTGTGTGTCTGTTCATCCGCTGCTGCTATTACTGATTATTCTAAAGGGGGCCATACTCAAAATACTCAGACTGATGTCATGAAATGGCGTATGTACACTACAGAATGAAATAACTGAAAACATGTCTTATATTTTAGATTCTTCAAAGTAGCCACCCTTTGTTTTTTTATTAATAAGGGAAATAATTCCACTAATGAACCCTGACAAAGCACACCTGTGAAGGTAAAACCATTTCAGGTGACTACCTCATGAAGCTCATTGAGAGAACACCAAGGGTTTGCAGAGTTATCAAAAAAAGCAAAGGGTGGCTACTTTGAGGAATCTAAAATATAAGACATGTTTTCAGTTTTTTCACACTTTTTTGGTCCCGCGTGTCTTGTTTCCGAAACCCAACCTTAGCCCACCTACTCTACACGATGTGATTGGCCTTCAGCTCGCAAGCCAGCGGAGAGTTGCTAGACTGCCCTTGCTGCCAATTACATTTGCTGCCGCTATAGGGTGTGTCTAGATTTCTAGGCTACGTGTGTTTAGTTTAGTTGCAGAATTGCAGGGTTTTCTAATGAATGTGAAATCTGGCAAATACAGCGAATAAAAAAGGCAAAAATAGCGGAAAAGGCGCCAAAAACAAGCATCAAACTAACTAACTTTTCTCAGATCTTATGACTGTAGTTGGACTTCTTTAGCTTTAAGTTTTGTCTGAGTGTTAGACACTAGGGCTGTCCTCGACTAAAGAAATCCTTAGTCGACTAACACTTATAGGATTTTGTCGACTAATCGATTAGTTGATTTAATTGACAGAGCTGTGAGCTTTGAGAGGTGGTTAAGACTAGAAAAGCACAATATAAATGTAGTTAATTAACCATCTGTAAAACTGAGTTTCTCCACAATTAATCCTGCAAAAGTAGGCAAAGTACCAAATACGCACACCTTGGTCTTTGACAAACCCTCCAAAAAAACTGGAATTGTTGTAAACTAATTCATTATTTGACTCATGCACATTTCGGTACTCATGACGTCTTTATGTGAAGTATGAAACGGGCCAAAGGGGGAAATTAAATAATTGTTTACGACGCTGGAAAGTGAAAAAGCTTCAGACTGAATCCCTCCAGCTGCTTTTCTGACAAACCGTCCAGACTTAACGAGTTATCTGTCTTTGGTACTTCTGCTACCGAAGTGCAGCCAACAGTTTCTGTCCACCCTCACAGTCTGTCAATCTCCTCCTCTGCTTTATATCTACCTCCACCTCTCTCTTCCCTCCTGTTTGTTATGAACAGGTAATAAGAACATGGCGTGAGGAAGAGATTGCTCAGCTATCTCTTCCTACTTACTTCCTGTTGATACGGAGCGTGCATTTACACCTATCTCACCCTCATCCAGAAATTTATTATGGCAAATTAGTTTTTCGTATCGTGTGTCTGCAGAGGCACATTGTCAAAAAAAACGTTGGGAGAAAAAAATGACAAAACGGCAATGATATAAATAGGGATTTAGGCTGAGGAAACTTAACCAATGAAAGCATATTTCACCAGGGAGATCATTCCTCAGCGCTGTGAAAACGATAAAGACATGTTTCGCTTTTTTCTTTTATTGGAGCCGCTTGGGTAACTTTGTTTCATTTTCGAGTTTTGACCATTGACATACAGTACAGGCCAAAAGTTTGGACACACCTTCTCATTCAATGTGTTTCTTTATTTTCATGACTATTTACATTGTAGATTCTCACTGAAGGCATCAAAACTATGAATGAACACATATGGAATTATGTACTTAACAAAAAAGTGTGAAATAACTGAAAACATGTCTTATATTTTAGATTCTTCAAAGTAGCCACCCTTTGCTTTTTTATTAATAAAGGAAATAATTCCACTAATTAACCCTGACAAAGCACACCTGTGAAGGTAAAACCATTTCAGGTGACTACCTCATGAAGCTCATTGAGAGAACCATCGATAATGTGTGAATTGCCGTGAACACAATCCTCTAAGATGCACCAGAAACAAGGCTCGGTTAATAACTCATTAGAGTCCAGAGGGCCGGCAGGTTGCACGGTTACATTAGAGTCCAGAGGGCCGGCCGGTTGCACGGTTACATTAGAGTCGAGCGGGCCAGCCGGTTGCACAGTTACATTAGAGTCGAGAGGGCCGGCAGGTTGCACGGTTACATTAGAGTCGAGAGGGCCGGCAGGTTGCACGGTTACATTAGAGTCGAGAGGGCCGGCACGGTTGCATTAGAGTTTACATTAGAGTCGAGAGGGCCAGCCGGTTGCACAGTTACATTAGAGTCGAGAGGGCCGGCAGGTTGAAACAAGGCTCAGAGAAACAAGGCTCGGTTAATAACTCATTAGAGTCCAGAGGGCCGGCAGGTTGCACGGTTACATTAGAGTCCAGAGGGCCGGCCGGTTGCACGGTTACATTAGAGTCGAGCGGGCCAGCCGGTTGCACAGTTACATTAGAGTCGAGAGGGCCGGCAGGTTGCACGGTTACATTAGAGTCGAGAGGGCCGGCAGGTTGCACGGTTACATTAGAGTCGAGAGGGCCGGCAGGTTGCACGGTTACATTAGAGTCGAGAGGGCCCGCCGGTTGCACAGTTACATTAGAGTCGAGAGGGCCGGCAGGTTGCACGGTTACATTAGAGTCCAGAGGGCCGGCAGGTTGCACGGTTACATTAGAGTCCAGAGGGCCGGCCGGTTGCACGCTTACATTAGAGTAGAGAGGGCCGGCAGGTTGCACGGTTACATTAGAGTCGAGAGGGCCGGCAGGTTGCACGGTTACATTAGAGTCGAGAGGGCCGGCAGGTTGCACGGTTACATTAGAGTCCAGAGGGCCGGCAGGTTGCACGGTTACATTAGAGTCCAGAGGGCCGGCAGGTTGCACGGTTACATTAGAGTCCAGAGGGCCGCAGGTTGCACGGTTACATTAGAGTCCAGAGGGCCGCAGGTTGCACGGTTACATTAGAGTCCAGAGGGCGGCAGGTTGCACGGTTACATTAGAGTCCAGAGGGCCGGCAGGTTGCACGGTTACATTAGAGTCGAGAGGGCGGCCGGTTGCACGGTTACATTAGAGTCGAGAGGGCCGGCAGGTTGCACGGTTACATTAGAGTAGAGAGGGCCGGCAGGTTGCACGGTTACATTAGAGTCGAGAGGGCCGGCAGGTTGCACGGTTACATTAGAGTCCAGAGGGCCGGCAGGTTGCACGGTTACATTAGAGTCCAGAGGGCCGGCAGGTTGCACGGTTACATTAGAGTCCAGAGGGCCGCAGGTTGCACGTTTACATTAGAGTCCAGAGGGCCGGCAGGTTGCACGGTTACATTAGAGTCCAGAGGGCCGGCAGGTTGCACGGTTACATTAGAGTCCAGAGGGCCGGCAGGTTGCACGGTTACATTAGAGTCCAGAGGGCCGCAGGTTGCACGGTTACATTAGAGTCCAGAGGGCCGGCGGTTGCACGGTTACATTAGAGTCGAGAGGGCCGGCCGGTTGCACGGTTACATTAGAGTCGAGAGGGCCGGCAGGTTGCACGGTTACATTAGAGTAGAGAGGGCCGGCAGGTTGCACGGTTACATTAGAGTAGAGAGGGCCGCAGGTTGCACGGGTTACATTAGAGTCCAGAGGGCCGGCAGGTTGCACGGTTACATTAGAGTAGAGAGGGCCGGCAGGTTGCACGGTTACATTAGAGTCGAGAGGGCCGGCAGGTTGCACGGTTACATTAGAGTCGAGAGGGCCGCAGGTTGCACGGTTACATTAGAGTCGAGAGGGCCGCAGGTTGCACGGTTACATTAGAGTCCAGAGGGCCGCAGGTTGCACGGTTACATTAGAGTCCAGAGGGCCGGCAGGTTGCACGGTTACATTAGAGTCCAGAGGGCCGGCAGGTTGCACGGTTACATTAGAGTCCAGAGGGCCGGCAGGTTGCACGTTACATTAGAGTCCAGAGGGCCGGCCGTTGCACGTTACATTAGAGTCGAGAGGGCCGGGCCGGTTGCACGGTTACATTAGAGTCGAGAGGGCCGCAGGTTGCACGGGTTACATTAGAGTAGAGGGGCGCAGGTTGCACGGTTACATTAGAGTCCAGAGGGCCGGCAGGTTGCACGGTTACATTAGAGTAGAGAGGGCCGGCAGGTTGCACGGGTTACATTAGAGTAGAGAGGGCCGCAGGTTGCACGGTTACATTAGAGTTGAGAGGGCGGCAGGTTGCACGGTTACATTAGAGTCGAGAGGGCCGGGCCGGTTGCACGGTTACATTAGAGTCGAGAGGGCCGGCAGGTTGCACGGTTACATTAGAGTAGAGAGGGCCGGGCAGGTTGCACGGTTACATTAGAGTCCAGAGGGCCGGCAGGTTGCACGGTTACATTAGAGTAGAGAGGGCCGGCAGGTTGCACGGTTACATTAGAGTCGAGAGGGCCGACAGGTTGCACGGTTACATTAGAGTCGAGAGGGCCGCAGGTTGCACGGTTACATTAGAGTAGAGAGGGCCGGCAGGTTGCACGGTTACATTAGAGTCCAGAGGGCCGGCAGGTTGCACGGTTACATTAGAGTCCAGAGGGCCGGCAGGTTGCACGGTTACATTAGAGTCCAGAGGGCCGGCAGGTTGCACGGTTACATTAGAGTCCAGAGGGCCGGCAGGTTGCACGGTTACATTAGAGTCCAGAGGGCCGCAGGTTGCACGGTTACATTAGAGTCCAGAGGGCCGGCAGGTTGCACGGTTACATTAGAGTCCAGAGGGCCGGCAGGTTGCACGGTTACATTAGAGTCGAGAGGGCCGGCAGGTTGCACGGTTACATTAGAGTAGAGAGGGCCGGCAGGTTGCACGGTTACATTAGAGTAGAGAGGGCCGGCAGGTTGCACGGTTACATTAGAGTCCAGAGGGCCGGCAGGTTGCACGGTTACATTAGAGTAGAGAGGGCCGGCAGGTTGCACGGTTACATTAGAGTCGAGAGGGCCGGCAGGTTGCACGGGTTACATTAGAGTCCAGAGGGCGGCAGGTTGCACGGTTACATTAGAGTCGAGAGGGCCGGCAGGTTGCACGGTTACATTAGAGTCGAGAGGGCCGGCAGGTTGCACGGTTACATTAGAGTCCAGAGGGCCGGCAGGTTGCACGGTTACATTAGAGTCCAGAGGGCCGGCAGGTTGCACGGTTACATTAGAGTCCAGAGGGCCGGCAGGTTGCACGGTTACATTAGAGTCCAGAGGGCCGGCAGGTTGCACGGTTACATTAGAGTCCAGAGGGCCGGCCGGTTGCACGGTTACATTAGAGTCGAGAGGGCCGGCCGGTTGCACGGTTACATTAGAGTCGAGAGGGCCGGCAGGTTGCACGGTTACATTAGAGTCCAGAGGGCCGGCAGGTTGCACGGTTACATTAGAGTAGAGAGGGCCGGCAGGTTGCACGGTTGCATTAGACATCTATGTTTGTTTGTGTGTGTGTGTGTGTGTCTCTTTGTGTATTTGTGTGTATGTGTGTGTGTGTCTCTTTGTGTATTTGTGTATGTGTGTGTGTGTGTTTCTTTGTGTAT
>NC_041341.1:45000-52500 GCF_004354835.1 Perca flavescens
CACTGTTGTAGGCTACATTTCCAGCGTTGTTTGTTGAACACAAACAGGAAATAGTTTAAAATTAATTGTTGTGTGTCAAGACCTGTTTGCTTGTTTCCCCTTTTCCGCTCCGGTGAAGTCTCAAGGTTTTATTTATACTTCCTGATAAACCTTGCGTTCATTTAATTAAGAGATCACAAGAGAAGAAAATACAAACTGTGCTGTGGGACAAACACAAGGGAACGAAGACGTGACATCAACCTGTTTGATCCTTATCTAGTCAGCTTTTCAACATTTCAACATTCATATTATTTACAAACCATAAAAGGCTTTAATTTCTCACAAACAACTGACAAACTTTCTGCAGGACTCATCACTCTTGTATGAGCTCACGCCAAACTGCAGGACAATAATACATGTTAATATTATTATTATTATAAGATTAGGGATGCATCGAATCCAGATTTTTGGGGTTCGGCTGAACACCGAATCCACTGGTTGAGATTGTGCTGCCTCCTCCTCCCATACCAGATGTTGTAACAGCGGCCATGTTGTGTATAGTTTAGGGTCCTCACCACCACCAGACCAATCACCATTGAACAGATTGAACATGTAGCTGGACTTGAATGGCATTCTTTTGACTGAAAGTACAGACAAACAACAACTTTTTCTGCTCACCAGATCCATGTCCACTTCCTCACAGCCTACTAC
The DNA here is from genome assembly GCF_004354835.1 of Perca flavescens. Lineage (NCBI taxonomy): Eukaryota > Metazoa > Chordata > Actinopteri > Perciformes > Percidae > Perca > Perca flavescens. Next base: position 45,691 of record NC_041341.1, read on the forward strand.
ATTGAACGCTCCAACTACATAAACACCTTCCCTCACCAGATCCATGTCCACTTCCTCACAGCCTACTACATTGAACGCTCCACCTACGTAAACACCTTCCCTCACCAGATCCATGTCCACTTTCTCACAGCCTACTACATTGAACGCTCCACCTACGTAAACACCTTCCCTCACCAGATCCATGTCCACTTTCTCACAGCCTACTACATTGAACGCTCCACCTACGTAAACACCTTCCCTCACCAGATCCATGTCCACTTTCTCACAGCCTACTACATTGAACGCTCCACCTACGTAAACACCTTCCCTCACCAGATCCATGTCCACTTTCTCACAGCCTACTACACTGAACGCTCCACCTACATAAACACCTTCCCTCACCAGATCCATGTCCACTTCCTCACAGCCTACTACATTGAACGCTCCACCTACGTAAACACCTTCCCTCACCAGATCCATGTCCACTTCCTCACAGCCTACTACATTGAACGCTCCACCTATGTAAACACCTTCCCTCACCAGATCCATGTCCACTTCCTCACCGCCTACTACATTGAACGCTCCACCTATGTAAACACCTTCCCTCACCAGATCCATGTCCACTTTCTCACAGCCTACTGCACTGAACGCTCCACCTACGTAAACACCTTCCCTCACCAGATCCATGTCCACTTTCTCACAGCCTGCTGCATTGAACGCTCCACCTACGTAAACAACTTCCCTCACCAGATCCATGTCCACTTTCTCACAGCCTACTGCATTGAACGCTCCACCTACGTAAACACCTTCACGTAATCAATGGCGCCGTCATTACGGTGACCAGCATAGCGCGCCGAGTGCAAGCGTAGGGTTCGGTTCACTGGGAAAAAATTCTAAAGTTCGGCAGAAACCCAAACCCGTCAAAAAGCCCAATATTCAGCCAAATCCAAAGCCGAATCCTGGATTCGGTGCATCCCTGTATAATACTTTTTTACCCAGTCTTGTCTCGGTCTCAGATAAAAAGGACTCAGGATTTTATTTCAAGACCACAACTGCCTTTTGATTATTTTATCAAAGCATTTCTAATGGTACACGTACCACGTACCACTTTCAGGATTGCTCTGTTGTCGGCGGAAATTCTGCCGGATTTCGCACTTTTTCGGCCAGATGTCTGTCCCCTTCCTCTTTCTTTGTCTGGTGGATTTGTGAGGACTATGGTTAACTGCTCCTCAGATCTCTACAGGATAAATCCAGACAGCTAGCCAGACTATCTGTCCAATCTGAGTTTTCTGTTGCATGATTAAAACTACCTAAAACTACTTTCAATATCACCCCCTTAAAGTCTCGGTCTCAACCCTTCAAAGTCTCGGTCTTGTCTCAGTCTCAACCCTTCACCGGGGATTTCCACTGGATGCGTAATGGCTGTGGGCCGGCTCTGCTGCGTGTCTGCTGCGTGCTCCGCCGTCCGTAAATACCCACCGGGTCCGGATTTGTTGCGGAACGGCTGCGGCCGTGACTGACAGCTGTAGTTACGAGGACCCACAAGTTCTCGCAAATTCACGTAGAATAGAACCACAAAACCAACAACAGTTTTTTTCCGTCCAGAGGACTAGAGGGGAAACGACTCTGTGCTGTGTTTTCAAGGTGTAGTGCAGGGAAATATGATCCGCCGTGAGCACGGTGTATTTTATTTTGAAAATTAACCGGATATTTATTTTGTTTCTGTGCTCGACTTCCTGTCCCGCAATATCTGCCAGTCAAAGTCTCGGTCTCAACCCCTCAAAGTCTTGGTCTTGTCTCAGTCTCAACCCTTCAAAGTCTTGGTCTTGTCTCAGTCTCAACCCTACAAAGTCTCGGTCTTGTATCAGTCTCAACCCTTCGAAGTCTTGGTCTTGTCTCAGTCTCAACCCTTCAAAGTCTCTGTCTTGTCTCAGTCTCAACCCTTCAAAGTCTCGGTCTCAACCCTTCAAAGTCTTGGTCTTGTCTCAGTCTCAACCCTACAAAGTCTCAGTCTTGTCTCAGTCTCAACCCTTCAAAGTCTCGGTCTTGTCTCAGTCTCAACCCTTCAAAGTCTTGGTCTTGTCTCAGTCTCAACCCTACAAAGTCTCGGTCTTGTCTCTGTCTCAACCCTTCAAAGTCTTGGTCTTGTCTCAGTCTCAACCCTTCAAAGTCTTGGTCTTGTCTCAGTCTCAACCCTTCAAAGTCTTGGTCTTGTCTCAGTCTCAACCCTACAAAGTCTCGGTCTTGTCTCAGTCTCAACCCTTCAAAGTCTCGGTCTTGTCTCAGTCTCAACCCCTCAAAGTCTCGGTCTTGTCTCAGTCTCAACCCTTCAAATTCTTGGTCTTGTCTCAGTCTCAACCCCTCAAAGTCTCGGTCTTGTCTCAGTCTCAACCCTTCAAAGTCTCGGTCTTGTCTCAGTCTCAACCCTTCAAAGTCTCGGTCTTGTCTCAGTCTCAACCCTTCAAAGTCTCTGTCTTGTCTCAGTCTCAACCCTTCAAAGTCTCGGTCTTGTCTCAGTCTCAACCCTTCAAAGTCTCTGTCTTGTCTCAGTCTCAACCCTTCAAAGTCTCGGTCTTGTCTCAGTCTCAACCCTTCAAAGTCTCTGTCTTGTCTCAGTCTCATCCCCTCAAAGTCTCGGTCTCAACCCTTCAAAGTCTTGTCTTGTCTCAGTCTCAACCCCTCAAAGTCTCGGTCTTATTTCAGTCTCACCCCCTCAAAGTCTTGGTCTTGACTCTGTCTCAACGCCTTAAAGTCTTGGTCTCAACTCCTCAAAGTCTTTTCAAAGTCTGTTCAGAGTCTCCCAGTGTATGCTAGGCATAAGTTGCTTTGTGGCGCCACACAGTTGCCATTTTAAGGCTTCCGGAGAGCCCAGTCTCTCATTCCCTTTGTTACGAAGCAACCATTATCAATGTTGAGATTCTGTCTGGAGCAAAGAGGCGAGCGATAGTCTTTTTCAAAGTCTGTTCAAAGTCTTCTAGTGGAAGGTAGGCATTAGCGTCTGTGCCGAGCTGCAAGAGAACAGACAATAAGAATATAATAAAAACATGACCTGGGTGTCACTCTTTGAGGGCAGGACGCCATTACAAGTTTCTGAATGGCAGACATTGATGAATAGGCCGGTGATGTTTTAGAGAAGAAAGATGATTAGCGGAAGCATTAATGTGTTGTTGGTGCAGAGAGGCTTTTCTCTAGTGTCCTTTACTCCCAACATTAGTAAACCATTCAGAACGGACAAGGTCTTTCATGCTGATGCTTTTGTTCTGGATGGGATGTTTCATTAAAAGTAATCAAGACCTTCACGAGTTCTCTCCGTATTTATTTAGTTGGAGCGTGGAGACAAAGGCTGCGGAGTTGGTAGACTTTTTCTCTCTTTGGTTTTTGTGAGATTAAACATTCGTATCATAAATTGTTAAACTGTTTTCCTTCCTGGAGATTTATAGATAGATCATTTTATTGACACTTTGCAGCACGTGTCAAACCCAAGTTTTGATCCGGCCGGCACATCAATTTAGGTTGACAATAGATTTTGGCCCACCTAGTTGTGCGCAGAAACCAAAAAGACGGGAAATTCTTTTCAAACTGTAATTATGTGACACTCAAAGCAGAATTTTGCAGGTTTGCAGACTTGAGAATTCCCACAGAAGCAAGGAGTTATCATATTTAGGCTGAAACAGGTTGCTGCAAAAAATGTAATCATTGTTTTCCTTGATTTGCAGAACTATGATGGCTAAGGAACTTTTTTAGGGCTTTATGTCAACATTACTGTAAGTGAGAAAGCTATATATAGACTGTAAATGGACTGTATTTATATAGTGCTTTTCTAGTCTTAACGACTACTCAAAGCGCTTTAGTATAGTACAGGACCCATCCACCATTCTCACACATTCATACACTGTGGCCGAGGCTGCCGTACAAGGTGCCACCTGCTCATCAGATAAACATTCACACACATTTACACTCCGATGCACAACATTGGGGGCAACTCAGGCTGCAGTGTCTTGCCCAAGGACACTTTGACATGGGACTGCAGTGCCAGGGATCAAACCACCACTGAGCCCAGCTGCAATATACAGTCAAATATGTTTGAAAATAAAAGCATGTCAATAAACTCTAAATGTCTGGCACCTGATGTGATTCTTATTTCCAAGTGTGGCCCTTAGTGAAGTTCAGTTTGACACCCCTGCTTTGCAGGAAATTGCAGTGTCCCAACAGCTTCAAGACAGACATAACACCACACATTTACTCAAATAAATCCATACCAATAAGTTAAAATACAAAAAAATATATAAATGACGGAAAATGAATAAATGAAGAAAGATTGGTGCCATCAGTCTTTGATTGAAGGTGTTGCTGTTTACCACCTTTTAGGAGGTGGAGTGGATGTGCAGGGTTGGTCAGTATGGATCCTAGTTTATTTGATGTTCTGGCCCCTGCCATCTGCTGGACTGTCTCTAGTTCAGCCCTGACCACCAAGCCGGCCTTCTTGACGTGCTTTTCCACTCTGTTTCTGTCTGCTGTGCGGATGCCATCTCCCCAACAGGCCAAAGCAAAAAACAGAGCACTGTCCACATTTATCTGCGTGAACCAACCTTAAACCAATCCCCTTTTCCTCTGCAGCCTCTTTCTTATCTGTCTACTCTCACAGCATCTAAGTGAACAAAGCGATTGTAAGAAAGTGTATATCAGTCCCTCCAGAAAAACGTGATTATGCGATCGCATAATACAACGCATAATCAGCCAAAGTCTGGGGGGCATATTTATGCATAACATTGCATAAATATCCTGCATATTCCATCACATTTTTTAAGAAAACGTGCTGCATAATCAAGGATTTTTGCCCCGCAACAATCACAAAAAAACTTCTGGAAGGACTGGTATGTATCCTTGTGTATCTCATTCAACCTTTGGAACATTGTTGAAGTGAACCCTACTTCGTTTTATTTTGGTCTCCAAGCTCCTAACTGCTTTCAGAGTCCAGTAGACGATAGGATAATGACAATGTTAATCGGATCATTTCCGAACTGTGGTTGTTTTGTGTGTCTGGTTGTATTTCTGAGCCATTTTCAAACAGGCTGTTGCCCAGAGGTCCCCTCGAACCGTTCAGTAACCAAACCAACGTGATATCATGACTTTGCCTAAACATACACGCCACTTTTCCTAAAGCAAAGTGCCGTGTTATCTGGACGCATTTTGAGCTATCCGCGTGTATGTCTACGCTGTATACAGTGAACGGCAGTCTGCAACGTCACAGCGTAAACATACACGCCACATGGCACTTTCTAAAGCCAAACAAAAGTGACTTTACATTTGACAATGTGACTGTTGTGGAACAATCCGATCACGGTTGTTTTGTGGTTGAAATCCTATCATCTGCTGGCTTGATAGCCTCGTGAGACCATCCTAATCTGGCGAGCTCCAGTTTTCTCCTCTCAGATCAGTCTAGCATCTTGAGATGGAAAACATTTGGAGCCGTTTGCCAAACGACGGACCAATCAGCGTTGGTTTTGAGGTGGGTTAGGTGGGGATAGACAGATGGTTTATCCAATCAGCTAACCAGTATTTTCAGACAGCGGTAGCCCTAATTCTGTTAGCCGCTCGCTAATGCTTTTTCCTCTTGGATCCTTCTTTTGGAATATAGACCGGGAACCTGAAATGGGGTCTTTTATTCCTAAATTCTTGTTACACAAACGGCAAATATCCTTTACCGACATGTTACTAGCTTGCTGAGCTAACGAGCTATGCTTTGCCTGCAGCAGCAGCAGCAGCAGGTGTAGCCTGGCTTGTGGTTGTATTTTCATTGATCTGATTGGCTGATTTGGCCGGTCTATCACCAACTATAGGTGGTGATAGACAGATGGTTTATCCAATCAGCTAACCAGGATTTTTGCCCCTTCCCAAAAGTTCTCCCACGGAAAGTTCCCAGATGGATATGCAAATGCGAAGCGATCCATCTGGCGGAGTCAGGTTAATGGCTTGACCCCTCTGAGTTGATTTTGAAAGCTGTGGCGAGATCTCGGAGAACAACAAACGTGACAGGAAGCATAGTTCAGTTCACAATGTTCAATGTTTAATTAGACACAAGAGGATGTACATAGTTTCTAACAATCGCGCCATTCATTTTGTAAGATACAAAAGTCAGGATGGGCAAAAGGATTGTCTCACTGTTTGTAGACGTGTGCAGGAAGTGTAACCAGTCCGTGCTGCACGTTCATAGCATCTGAACAATATAAAGGCTCTTTAAAAAGTCCAAAGTCTCAAGTCTCAAGATAACCGGCCTCATGTACACTGAGAGCCACGAACCCAGATCAGACAGGGCGTATTGATGGACAAAGGTCGTATGTTTAGGCTACATTTACATCGCTACGTTTTGGTTTTTAAGTGTTAAGTTTTGAGCCAAAAGTGATCTCTGTGCACCAGGTGTGTTTCTATCTCCAGTAGAAGAACTAATCTCTGTTTAAACTTACACGCCCAAACCAGAATATCTCATCATCATTCTGCTTTTTCAGAGTTTTTTGTCCCTCTGGAGGAACAAAGTGCAGCTGGTAAAATCCAGATAACTCTGTTTACGTTGGCTGTAAATCATTAACAGCCTCGAGCTGTAATGTTTCTGCCGTCCGTCGGTTTGATGAAATCTGACGGCCGGGCGCGCTGCCACCTGGATGCACACGGACCTCCATTTCTCATAATTGGTTTAATTAGCTTAGCGTGAAACATACCGACCAACAAAGAGAACAACAAACCTATTAGGGCAGGAAAGTGGGAAAGGTTCAACAATAACTGATGGGGTTTTATTTTTGCAGCTTGGAACTGAAATACAAATTCATGCTGTCC
>NC_041341.1:55000-57500 GCF_004354835.1 Perca flavescens
GGCGTGCTGGTCTTACAGGGAGGTGTGTTCAGGTGCATTCTGGGCGTGCTGGTCTTACAGTATTGCTATCTTGAGGCAGTGGGAAGTGATGGCACCATTAACCAACAAAAATCTGGTCTAAAGTCAATAACGCAGCATTTCATTGTTATTTTAACAGAGCATTAGTAAAATGCTCCTAGACTCACGCACAGCGCACACACTATGCTTGTTACACACACAGGGACGCACAGCAGCACACACACACACACACACACACACACACACACACACACACACACACACACACACACACACACAGCAGCAGCACACACACATGCAGAAGATTACACAGTCAGTGCGTTTTAACGCAGCAGTGACCAGGTTATGCCAGTTCTCCCCGCATACGTGAGTAGGGAAGAATGGGTCCGTTTAACACTCATCAGTTACATTTTCTATAAGCACAAACGGACATTTGGAAAACAGAAAAATGGTTTCCAAATATAATAATATATATATAAATATATATAAATCTTTTTCATTTGTTTCCACCTTGACAAATTCAAAAATTTGATCTTTAAACTGTTTTTTTTTTCTCCAATTTTCTGTTTTTTATTCAGAAGATCAGAAATTGAGAAAATTACAAAATTGCGTCTGAGCTCCAACTATACATAATACTGCGATGGTATTCTCTCCCTCGCTACGCCCCGCGCCCTTCATTTTGGGTCCATATTTAGTTAATTACCTGCATATTCCGCAAAGTAGAGGGAGAGAATACCATGGCAGTGTTGAATAATTGGAGCTCAGACGCGATTTTGTAATTTTCTCAATTTCTGTACAACTGGTCGGAATTATGGTTTTTTATTTTCTCTTCCGGTTGAGCTTTGTAAAAAATAACAAAAAACAAACTTGGAAGGAGGGGAAAACATGATTCCTCGTCTGTCCAAAAATGAGTCTTCTTTACAGTTCTTGCCTCCGTGGGTTTAAAGCGCCCATATTATTCTCATTTTCAGGTTCAGGTTGTACCAGAATAGGTTTACATGGTTTTATTTTCAAAAAACACCATATTTTTGTTGTATTGCACATCGTGTTTCTGTCTGTGTGTGTGTGTGTGTGTGTGTGTGTGTGTGTGTTTTTTGTCTGTCTGTGTGTGTGTGTGTGTGTGTGTGTATGTGTGTGTGTGTGTGTGTCTATGTGTGTGTGTTTCTGTCTGAGTGTGTGTGTGTGTGTGTGTGTTTCTGTCCGTCTGTGTGTGTGTGTGTGTGTGTGTGTGTGTGTCTATGTGTGTGTTTGTGTCCGTCTGTGTGTGTGTGTGTGTGTGTGTGTGTGTTTTTTTCTGTGTGTGTGTGTGTGTGTGTGTGTGTGTGTGTGTGTGTGTGTGTGTGTTTTTGTCTGTGTGTGTGTGTGTGTGTCTGTGTCTGTGTGTGTGTGTGTCTGTGTGTGTTTTTGTCTGTGTGTGTTTGTGTCTATGTGTGTGTGTTCTTACCCACTGATATGGTCCACACAGCCATGATCTTGAGGCGGGCCTTGGTGTGCGAGTTGAAGCGGCTGTGGTGGATCGGGTTGCGTATGCCGATGTACCGATCCAGAGAGATGGCGCAGAGGTGCATGATGGACGCGGTGGAGAACAGGACGTCCAGGTAGATCCAGATGGGACAGAGGTCAGAGGGCAGGGGCCACCCATAATCTGGGGGGGGGGGGGAGAAGTAAAAGTAAGTAAAAACAGTTTAGTAATCTCTGAGTTAATCATAACCTCTAAAGGGTCCTATCTTGCACCCGGCCAGAGACTATTTAGAAGAGACATGCCACTTCCTCAAACCTCAATACAACTAAATAAGGAAAACCCGTAACGGCAAAGATGTCGGTTGTATGCACATGTCCCGCCCCTCCCGCTGGAAAGCCAATCATCTGCTTTTTAACATTCAAGCCGGGAAACATGTAAGCCTATCGTCTGGTTCCACTGACGCATGCACACAGTTGAGGTTTCGCGACAGCGGAGACCTACTAAACCAGCCTAACGGTAAGTAACGTTAAAAAGACTAGGCTAGCTATGCTAACGTTAGCATCCGAAACAGCTAACAGGCTAATATTAGCAATGCGACGAAGCTAGCTTCATGACGTAGCATCATCACAACACCGGCATTCTGGATAGAGACGTAAATGAAGTTGGTGCCGTGAACCCTTGGGCATGCGTAGTAACAGTATAACCTGTGGGGGAAAAAGACATTTTAAACCTTATTTTGGGGCAAAGTCATCAAACTTTTTCAGCGATTTTTATTGTGTTTATGTAGTTTTTATGTCCCGATGACCAGTGAAAGTGCAGTTCTGACTCTCTGCCCATTCATTTAGATAGGAGCCTGGTTTTGTTAGTCCGAAATAGCTGCCCGGAGGTGTTGCCAAGAAGGCGGCTGAGTGGTATGACTTGCCTAAAAAGGACTTTGACCCGGCTCAGTGCAGCACAAAGCCTGACCAGAGTGTCTTCGCTAGTTTAAAGGAACACGCCGACTTATTGGGAATTTAGCTT
>NC_041341.1:62500-70000 GCF_004354835.1 Perca flavescens
CTTCTGTGATTTCTGTCTACATCTTCAGTTAAAACGAGTCTCTAAGTGTTAATCTAATTGCACAAATCGGCGCTCTGATGACTGTAATCACCGCGAGCTGTTTGCAGCCACAAGAAAGACGCGCTAACAGCTTGAGAGCCTGTGATTGAGGTTGTCTACCAACACTGACCACTTATCCTCAATACATTATGGAGAGGATCCCTACAGAGACAAAGCTGTTTGTTAAAGAGTAAGATCCTTTTTGTTCACCATGAAACAGCCCTGAAATCACCGTCACCAAACTCCACCAGACTCCATGTAAATAATCAGGACTTTTAGCGTGTATAGAGCCAGCATATCTCCACCAGACTCCATGTAAATAATCAGGGCTTTTAGCGTGTATACAGCCAGCATATCTCCACCAGACTCCATGTAAATAATCAGGACTTTTAGCGTGTATAGAGCCAGCATATCTCCACCAGACTCCATGTAAATAATCAGGACTTTTAGCGTGTATAGAGCCAGCATATCTCCACCAGACTCCATGTAAATAATCAGGACTTTTAGATAGTATAGAGCCAACATATCTCCACCAGACTCCATGTAAATAATCAGGAATTTTAGCGTGTATAGAGCCAGCATATCTCCACCAGACTCCATGTATATAATCAGGACTTTTAGCGTGTATAGAGCCAGCATATTTCCACCAGACTCCATGTAAATAATAAGGACTTTTAGCGTGTATAGAGCCAGCATATTAGGGGAGAACCGGGACGAATGAAACAGTTTTTAATTAAACGTCATTTACAAAGACATCGTAAAGCACTGAAAGCTAATATTTTGTCACTAGCAACCTACATCTGTCCTCTGTCAAGTGCAGTTGCATTTTCAGCTCTGAACGAAACCGTTCGGGAGTTATTTAAGCAGAAGTCAGACGTGCGTTTTGTTTCATTCGTCCCTTCTGGCCTGGACGAATGAAAAAGGCATAGGGGGACGAAAGAAACATCCGTACAGGTACTTCAGATATGTGTTCTTTCAGATAGATTGCTGTAGGGTTATACGTCTTGGTGAATGTCTGTTAACAACTCGTTGCCGTCATTGTGAAGCGCGTATCTCACGGTTATGGAAATACCATGCACTATGCCATTTATATAGCTAGAATAATACATGTTTCCAATTATATAATGTTTCTATAGTACAAAATGTTATTTCACTCTGTTCTTATGTGGTTAAGGCCAACGCACATCCAAATATGACCGATTGGTGGGATTGCTGTGGATGAAGTACACACGGAGATACACTGGTAAGAGCTAATGAGGTTTAACCATGTATCTGCTAATTTAAATAGCTCACGTTACTGTAATGCTAGTCTTGCATTACCAGACCGTCCTCCACAGCGCTGTGGAGGAGGGTCTGACTAGTCCATTATTGGCATTTCTTTAAACCAATCACAATCGTCTTGGGGCAGGGCTAAGCTGGAAGTGGAACGTCGTGGATATAGACTATGTCCTAATTGACTATGTCCATATTATGTCATTGGGTCCAATTGCAGACCTTGGTCTGGACTTTGTGAAGCCCTGAAGTACTGCATACTGCATTCGTCTGTAGTATGTAGGAGGCGATTTAAAAAACAGCCATTTTATAAGCAGCCAACACATTGTCTTTACACATTACACGAGTTCAAGGCCTTGCACTAATTAACTCTTTAATTAGGACCAGTTAAAGACCCAACAGCGTGAGCTCAGTTAATCACCAAAAATGAAATACAACTTGTATTCATGTGCACAACGAGAAGACGTGAAAGAGAGAGAGAGCTGATAAGAAATGATGTTCGTTAGCAGCAGCGTTACAGGCTTCATTAGCAGAACAACAGCACCAGCAGCAGCAGCAGCAGGATGGTAATTATAATATTAAAGTCTAATTTATTAGAAGAGATGTGAAGCCAAACACAACACAAACAAGAGGGAGGCATCACCACGGCAGCAGAGACCGACATTACTACATGATTAGCAAATTCTATTGATGTAAAATGGCAAAGTATAACATACATAGATGCATACTACTCTCTACTGCTGTCTCTCTACTATTGTCTCTCTACATACTACTCTCTACTGCTGTCTCTCTACATACTACTCTCTACCGTTGTCTCTCTACATACTACTCTCTACTGCTGTCTCTCTACATACTACTCTCTACTGCTGTCTCTCTACATACTACTCTCTACTGTTGTCTCTCTACATACTACTCTCTACTGTTGTCTCTCTACGTACTACTCTCTACTGCTGTCTCTCTACATACTACGCTCTACTGCTGTCTCTCTACATACTACTCTCTACTGCTGTCTCTCTACATACTGCTCTCTACTGCCGTCTCTCTACATACTACTCCCTACTGCTGTCTCTCTAAATACTACTCTCTACTGCTGTCTCTCTACATACTACTCTCTACTGCTGTCTACGTCATCTTCTTATACACAAACTGACTAAGCGTCCATATTTTACGAGTTCGGAGTGAGAACGGGTTGGTTATTCAACTTTAATTACTTACAGCAGGAAGGAGACAACTTTCTCTGAGTAAACGTCCACAAGCATTAACCCAAACCAATATATTTTTCTGAACTCAACGTGGTAGTTTTGGTGTCTAAACCTAACCTAACTGGAACGTTGACGTGTTTAACCCCTTGACGCCTGAATTTATTCACAATTATACAAACAAAATATTATGTGTGTTTCTGGCTCCAAGCTGATGCTAAATTAAGTTGAGATTGTTAATTTGTCTATAGCATATGGAATAGATATAAATTTAGGTATGATGCAAATTAGCTACAACAGGCATTATGGTAAAATTCTTTACAAAATGGTAAAATTAATAAAACACATAGTAGATTTCATTCATGTCACAAAGTTGTTAGAACTTCTAAACTGTAAATGACAAATACATGGATCTTGACAACGGCATGAAAGAAAACACTCTCCTACTCCCTAACATTGATAGTAGTTTCTTTAGGGTTAGGGGTAGGGTTAGGGGTAGGGTTAGGATTAGGTTTAGGGGTAGGGTTAGGGGTAGGGTTAGGGTTAATTTCGCTTACGTGAACCGGATGTATCTCCCACTCCGACCGGTCCTACGAGAAACCAGTGCATGCAAAAGGTTCCTAGGTATGTATCGCATGTAAACAAACCGGCATTGGGGGGAATACACACGCTATCTCACCTGCAGTCGGAATGGAAGGGGTTTGATGCAAATTAGCGACAGTCGGCATTAAGGGGTTAAATCTGCGACTGTTACCTTCTCTGGTTTAGATATGAGGACATATTTCCTGCCACCACTAGGGGGAGCTAATTTATAAATCTGTGGGTCATATTAGAGGAGAAGAACATACCACGAGCCAGTCGTATGGTTTGGTGGACTGGTTGTATTAGTTTCTCTGCATTTATTCCACAGTTAATGTAGATCAGGGGGGTAAAACTCAGTTTCCCAGAGGGCCAGACTGGAAAATGAGAATCACATCAAGGGCCAGACAAGTAGAGATTATTGACATGTGTTTATTTAAGAGAAAAACAGTTGGAAATATGCCAAGAAAAAGCGTCAAAAACTTCCGAAAAAGTGGCAAAACATTGAGTAAAGCATCCAAAATGTTAAAACAAAGTGCCTAAATCTTGACAAAAAAAAGCCCATAAACCACTGTAAAAGATGTAAAATAAATTTAAAAAAAAAAGCACCAAAAATTAAAAAAGAAAATGAATAAAAGCACCAAAAACTTTGGAAAAAGCGACAAAAACTAGTTGGGCCTCAATTTATTGTGAACCTAAATTGAAATGCGGGCCGGATCAAACCCTGCGAGGGGCCGCATATGGCCCTTGGGCCTTGAGTTTGACACGTGTGATGTAGATAATGATTTCAGTATTTGTGGATCATGCACATTTAAATAATTTTCATTTTCATCTCACTAATCCATGTTTTGACTGGATAAATGTCCATTAAACTGACAATGGAAAACGGCACACAGGACGAATATGCTTTTAATCTTCCAACATTTTTAAATAGCTCATTACGTAACATGATAATTATTGTGTGATTGATAAAAGACTTGAGAGTCTACATCATCTCTTGTCTCTGCTGAATGTTCTCCCTCCCCACTCTTAATTTTGGTATTTTCCTTCCAAATCTTGACCTTTTTCACTTCTTGCTCACATCTGGCCAGCAGAGCCTGATAATTGCTTTGTCCTTTTCTTTGCATCTGTTTCATTTTGTTCCGCCTGGTCATGCGAGAGAGAGAGATTCGAACGGCTGTTGCAGCTCTGCTTGTTTTGTTTTTGTTCCGGCTGAATTGTGCTTTGCTCCGAAGCTCAGACACATTAAAAAAAGGACAAATCTCGTGGACTCTTTATCATGCACTGGAGCACAAAGGGATGAACGCTGGCTATTCTCCACTTTGGGAATCTCCCTTTCTTTTATCAAACTAGGGATTACAGTAGATCCATCCAATCTCTGTACAACCAAAAGCGAGAGCTGTGTCCGGGTTCTCGGTAGTAAGTCGGACTCTTTTCAGGTGAGGGTTGGCCTCCGCCAGGGCTGCGCTTTGTCACCAATCCTGTTTGTAGTATTTATGGACAGGATATCGAGGCGTAGTCGGGGTGGGGAGGGGTTGCAGTTTGGTGGGCTGGGGATCTCATCGCTGCTCTTTGCAGATGATGTGGTCCTGATGGCATCATCGGCCTGCGACCTTCAGCACTCACTGGATCGGTTCGCAACCGAGTGTGAAGCGGTTGGGATGAGGATCAGCACCTCTAAATCTGAGGCCATGGTTCTCAGCAGGAAACCGATGGAATGCCTTCTCCAGGTAGGGAATGAGTCCTTACCCCAAGTGAAGGAGTTCAAGTATCTTGGGGTTGTGTTCGCGAGTGAGGGGACAATGGAGCGGGAGATTGGTCGGAGAATCGGCGCAGCGGGTGCGGTATTGCATTCAATCTATCGCACCGTTGTGACGAAAAGAGAGCTTAGCCAGAAGGCAAAGCTCTCGATCTACCGGTCAGTTTTCGTTCCTACCCTCACCTATGGTCATGAAGGCTGGGTCATGACCGAAAGAACGAGATCCAGGGTACAAGCGGCCGAAATGGGTTTCCTCAGGAGGGTGGCTGGCGTCTCCCTTAGAGATAGGGTGAGAAGCTCAGTCATCCGTGAGGAGCTCGGAGTAGAGCCGCTGCTCCTTTGCGTCGAAAGGAGCCAGTTGAGGTGGTTCGGGCATCTGGTAAGGATGCCCCCTGGGCGCCTCCCTAGGGAGGTGTTCCAGGCACGTCCAGCTGGGAGGAGGCCTCGGGGAAGACCCAGGACTAGGTGGAGGGATTATATCTCCAACCTGGCCTGGGAACGCCTCGGGATCCCCCTGTCGGAGCTGGTTAATGTTGCTCGGGAAAGGGAAGTTTGGGGTCCCCTGCTGGAGCTGCTCCCCCCGCGACCCGACACCGGATAAGCGGACGATGGATGGATGGATGGATGGATGGATGGATTACAGTAGAAGTTATTTTGGCTCAGGGCGACTGCCTCGTCAAGATGCGCGAAACCAGCATCTGAGGACTTTTACACTGAGTATGTTTAAGCCCAGTTCAGACCCAAGCCATAGCCTATAGAGAAGTCAGCTGGTGGAGTCTCCAGAGGCTGGTTTTACAACGTAAGAGATATCTCCTGTTTCTACAGCCAATAGAGAAGTCAGCTGGTAGAGTCTCCAGAGGCTGGTTTTATAATGTAAGAGACGTCTCCTGTTTCTACAGCCAATAGAGAAGTCAGCTGGTGGAGTCTCCAGAGGCTGGTTTTATAATGTAAGAGACGTCTCCTGTTTCAACAGCCAATAGAGAAGTCAGCTGGTGGAGTCTCCAGAGGCTGGTTTTATAATGTAAGAGACGTCTCCTGTTTCAACAGCCAATAGAGAAGTCAGCTGGTGGAGTCTCCAGAGGCTGGTTTTACAACGTAAGAGACGTCTCCTGTTTCTACAGCCAATAGAGAAGTCAGCTGGTCTAGTCTCCAGAGGCTGGTTTTACAACGTAAGAGACGTCTCCTGTTTCAACAGCCAATAGAGAAGTCAGCTGGTGGAAACGGCAGAGTTTTAGACAGAGCCCCAACGATCTCCCGAAAGCACGGTAACGTTATGGGCCCTATTTTAACGATCTGAAACGCAAGTATCAAACGTGAAACGCAAGTAGCTTTGTGGGCGGATCTCGGCCGCTGTTGCTATGATACCGCCGGGATAAATGAGTCTTGCGTCCGATGCAAATCTAAAATGGGTTGGTCTGAAGTAGCTAGGTGTGGTTTGGGCGTAACGTGCAATAAACCAATCAGAGCGTCATCTCACATTCCCTTCAAGAACAGGCGCGCTTGTTCCATCGCGGATTGCTATTATAACGGCGGATTTGCCTGGCACACGCCAGCGGGAGCTTTCCAGGATGCGCCAAAGTAATACATTTCCGTCTTGGCCGGGTGGCGATGTTGCTGCTCCTCTCGGGCGCATCTTCCCAATTCTGGAGAGGATTGCTGCAGCCATGGAGCGTGGGCCTCCAAACGCACCACCTGCTCCTGTTGTGCCCCTTCCTCCTCCCTCCCCCCCCCCCCCCACTCCATCTCCGTCCACCCGCTCCACCAGGAGCACATTGAGTGTCATTTATGTCATCAACACATCCATGATTCATGGAAATGTTGTGTAAGTCCCAACAAGCCTCAAAGAATGCTGAGACTTTTTGAGGACTGTACTGTAAAGTGCCTCCTGACCTATCCAAACACCTGAAGCGCATTTTCAGTAATATTTTTCTTTTTCACGCTACATTACGGCCAAGCATGAGCCCCTAAAATAGCATCTGAATAACGCGCTGGTTTTTCCTGGTCTCAGGTTTTTCCTGGTCAGTGGCGGAATTGTTTTCTGAAACTGCAAAATAGCAACAGGGAACATTTGTGCCTGAACACGACTCCTCTTTTCGCTGAACCGCCCCCGGGAGCGCAAATACATTCCCTAATTTACCGACATGCGTCTGTGGAGGGAAAAGTCCGCTGTGCGTCGGGCGCAAAATAGGAACGATACATGCGTCGGTGTACAAAGGCAATTGCGCTGAGTGCAAGATAGGGCCCTATACGGGTTAGCAGATAGAGAGTGACTGAAGAGAGAGATAGTGTCCAGCAGCGTTAGAACAAAGCAGTGAATCAGAAAAATAACACGTGTTAAAAGAGACTTTTAACGTCAATAACAACGCCAAAGGAACCTGACCAAGCGTCTGTATTTTATGCGGCCAATGCTTAACCTTTCGGATCTACTATCCTCTCAGATAATCAGGGACAGGCTTGCTTGCCAACCCCAGAATCAGAACCAAAAAGGGGGGAAGCAGCATTCAGTTTCCACGTTTCACGTGTCTGGAACCACAGTGTTTCCTTTAGGATTTGTTTCAGCAATGGGGGCAGGTCCGAACACTTCTATTCACACACACACACACACACACACACACACACACACACACACACATAATGAGGCATATTCTCAGT
>NC_041341.1:75000-92500 GCF_004354835.1 Perca flavescens
AAATAACTGAAAACATGTCTTATATTTTAGATTCTTCAAAGTAGCCACCCTTTGCTTTTTTTGATAACTCTGCAAACCCTTGGTGTTCTCTCAATGAGCTTCATGAGGTAGTCACCTGAAATGGTTTTACCTTCACAGGTGTGCTTTGTCAGGGTTCATTAGTGGAATTATTTCACTTATTAATAAAAAAGCAAAGGGTGGCTACTTTGAAGAATCTAAAATATAAGATTTGGCCTGTACTGTAAGTAAAATTAAATAATAAAATTATATAAAAAGCAATCAAAATAAATAATTAAATGAGGTAAGTAAAGTCGACATCTTACTAGGTGTCAAAGGCCACAGAGGAGGGACAGGTTTTCGGACGGTTTAGATTGAAATACAGACAAAGAATAGGCCTGTTTAACGTGCAGAGGCAGATCATTTACATAAATTAGGAGCCGACACAGCAAAGGCACGGTCTGCTCTGAGCTTCCGCTGAGTTTTAGGCACACTCAGGAGCAGCTGATCTTCTGACCTGACAGAGCGAGTGGGTATATAGGGGCGTAGAAAATCAGAAATTTGGGTTTCTTTCAAGCAAATTGCCCCAAAAATAACATGGATGGTTCCCTACAACTAGGGATGCACCGAATCAAGAGTTTTGGAGTTCAGCGGAATACGTGGCTCTTGAATTTCTCCAAATAAATCTCCAAAATATAGAAAATTCTCGCAAACTCTGGATTTACAGGAATTACTGGAATCCGTTGGGTCTTTGTAAATTACAGAGTGTGGTCTAGACCTACTCTACGTTTAGAGGGTCTTGAGATAACTCTTGTTATGATCTGATACTACAGTATAAATAAAATTGAAATGAAATATTCAGGCTGTGAAACAGGTAGCTGTGAAAAATCTAATCATTGTTGTGCACGATTTGCTAAATTCTATGATGGCTGAGAAACTTTTTTGCTGACTTTTATCAGGGTTTTATGTCACACAAACTATAAGTCAATAAGCTATAGGAGACATGCAATATTTCAGTTAATTTCTTTTCTTTTTGTTTTTCAAAATAAAAGCCTATCAATAAACTCTACATGTCTGGAGCTCCTCTTTTCACCCTGTGTTCAGCTCTCTGTTTTAGCTACAGAGTGAGACTTCTTTTCTTCTTCTTCTGTACTATCTTTCATTGCACTCGCACATGCTCAGTAGTTCAGATGTAGATCATGTCAGCTAGCTCCGTAGACAGTAAAAGAAAGGCTGTTTCTCCAACTTCAGTCAGTTCCAAGGCAGGATCAGCTGGGAGACTTCTTCTAAACCAGGGAGCACATGGAATTAGTTCTTTTGGTAGATTATGGTGAACTAGTGTGTGTTGTAGCAGTGCTTTGTTATTGAGAACGAGCTAGCATGCTAGCCGCTAGCATGCTAACGGTTGCAGTTAGCCAGCTCGTCTCGGCTAGTGCCGTAGAAAGCCGTGCAGATGTTGACCAGCTCACCAGGAGACTGAAGGCAGGACACATTCAGAAACCAGATCTCACTCAGAACATTTGATTTTTTTTTCATAATATGGGCACTTTAAACTGTGATTGGCTGCCTCCTGCTCCCATGAGGGTTAGGTTTAAAGTGCAGAGAATGAATTTCGCTATGTGTACAGTATGTGACACTAAAAGTTCCCGTCTTTCTATAACAAACAGAAGCTGTCAGCCGTCTTCAACTACCGTGGGTGCGAATCCTAGTCGAGTGAAAACCCCCCGAGTTACTCGAGCTCTTTAGACCGGCAGAGAGAGAGCGAGAGTGTCGGGAGGATTGTGTTTCAGTCTGCTAAGTTTATTCTGACAGCTCATCGGCTCCCCCCTGGGGGGGAACGATGGGGAGAGACAAACCACACCTTACACAGAGTAGGTAGGAAAAGACACGTCACACACAAGAATAAAAGCTCTTTGTCCACAGTGTCCACGCATGCAGCCATAATGGTTCGGATTATCCCAAATTTCCCAAGACGCTTGTGAAATGTTTGTTTAATACAAAAACGTTATCAGAATTTGGCCGGTAAGCTGATAAGTCTTCTACACGCTCAATGATCTCCCTCACATCTGATATCTCTCTCTCTCTCTCTGTCTCTCTCTCTCTGTCTCTCTGTCCCTCTCTCTCTCTCTCTCTCTCTCTGTCTCTCTTTCTCTCTCTCTGTCTCTCTCTGTCTCTCTCTCTCTCTCTCTGTCTCTCTTTCTGTCTCTGTCTCTGTCTCTCTCTCTCTGTCTCTCTCTCTCTCTCTGAGTTGAGAGCGTGTGTGAGTGAGCTGCAGAGATTTGTAGATTTTTTCTTACTTTTCTTATTTCTTTGTTTGATTTTTCATTTAGTTTTGTTTAGTTTAACGGTGTAGGTCACTTTATCTTTCATTTGTAGTACTGTTTGGTGGTTAGTTTAGGTTTATTTGGGTGGTTTTGACTCCTGCCGGCGTCTCGCCGGTCGGCGTGTGCAGCCGCCATGGTAAATGGAGAGGGGTTCTCCACGCTCACTAGGAAACATGGCATTAAGATCTGTCCTAGTTTCCCGTGCAGCGTGGAGGACATTAGTCTAGCTGTGGGGGAGAAGGTCGGGCACGGTAGTATTATGTCGGCCGCTCGGATGAACGGCGCCGTGGTCATCTTCCTGGACCGGGAGGAGAAGGTGAACCAAGTTATCGAGGCGGGCATCACCGTGTGTGAAACGTTTGTTCAGGTGCTGCCGCTCACTCAACCGGCCACCAAGGTAGTCCTGTCCAACGTCCCACCGTTCATCTCTGATGGCTTCCTCAGCAGAGAGTTGTCCAGACACGGGAAGATAGTCTCCCCCGTTAAAAAGATCTTGTCTGGATGTAAATCTCCGTTGCTGAAGCACGTGGTGTCTCACCGTAGACAGCTGTATATGATACTGAACCATCGGGACGAGGAGTTAAACCTCCGGTTCCATGTTAAAGTAGATGATTATGAATACGTGATTTTTGCAACGTCATCAGAGATGAAATGTTTTGGTTGTGGAGAGGTGGGCCACACGGTGAGGGCCTGCCCGAGACGAGGTGATCCGAATCCTCCCGGTCCGGGAGGGAGGGCTGGTGCCGGGGCGGGGCCGGCCCCCTCTTCCCCGGGGGTACCGGGGGGGGCTGCTGCCTCGGGGCCGGCTGCCGCGGCCGAGCGGCCGATGCCCGCTCCGCGTGCTGCACTGCGGTGTGGTGATGACGACGTGCCCGACCAGACGCACGGGGTGAGTAATGTAAATACACTTGGTGTTTGTATGAATGGAGTGGGTGATGGAAGTGTGTGTGTGACTGGGGAATGTGCTGTGGGTGAAGAAAAAGAAAAAGGAAAAAAATCGGGTGAGGGTGTGTGTAGGGAACAGACAGGTGTGAGTAGGGAACAGACAGGTGTGTGTAGGGAACAGACAGGTGTGTGTAGGGAACAGACAGGTGTGTGTAGGGAACAGACAGGTGTGTGTAGGGAACAGACAGGTGTGCTGGATGAATCAGCTGAGGCTGAGCTGACTGTCCCTGCAGTAGCAGCAGCTGACCCAGAGAGGAGGGATGAGGTTGTTTTGGGTGAAAATGATAAAGTTCTAAAATTGTCTGCAAGGAAAAGAAAAAAAAAAGGACATCAGGAATAAGGGTTCTCACGCCAAAAAAATGGCAGTGAGAGAGGAGGAGGAAGGAGAGGAGGAAGAGGAGGAAGAAGAGGTGGAGGAGGAAGAGAAAGAGGAGTTAGAAATGGAAGAAGATGAGGAGGAAGAGGACTGTAGTGTACTCAGTCAGCCTCTGACTGACTCCCAGGTCTCTGTTGGGTCGGTGCAGGGAGACCTGTACCAGGTAGACCTAATCAGACAGTTCCTCCAGAAAACTAAAAATAGCAAAAACATAAACCTTGAAGACTATTTTGAGAACAAAAATGTTTTATTGATCTCAATACGAGATCAAATGCACCTTAGAGGTGAGAGAGGCTTCACTCTACCAGAGTTTTATAGGTTGAAGAAACTGTTTCAGAGGATCAAATTAGAGCTTTTAAATGATGGAGACAGTGAGGAAGAATAGGTCCGTCCGTTTGTTGTTGGTATTCATTTTTGTGTCATTTTTTTTGTGTGTGTCTCTCCTCACATCTGACATGATGAGTAATTTTAAAATCTCTACTCTTAATATTAACGGTGGCAGAGATGTGATGAAGAGGGCTTGCCTTTTGAGTTTTTAAAACTTAAAGGAGTAAATATTGCAATGTTGCAAGAAACGCACAGCGACACTTTAAATGAGACAGACTGGAGGAGGGAATGGGATGGGGGGGTGGTTTTAAGTCATCTTAGCAGCATCAGCGGAGGAGTAGCAATCCTATTTGCAAGAAACTTTCTACCAAAGTCCCACACTGTCGATGAAAGAATAAAGGGCCGACTCTTAGTAGTCAGAGCCCAGTATGAAGTTTTTAATCTGGTTTTATAAACGTATACGCTCCAAACTCAGGACCTGATAGAGTTCTTTTTAAATGAACTCAGTACGGTTTTAAGTGAGTGTGAACCAGAGGAGTTTTTTTTTTTGGGAGGGATTTTAACTGTACACATGATGATGTTTTAGATCGGAACCATAATGAACCACATGCTGCCTCTAAACAAGCTATGCAGCGGCTGATGGAGACACATAGTCTCTCTGGCGTCTGGAGAGACCACCATGCACAGCAGAGGCAGTACACATGGGTCCACAGCAGGGACAACAGGTTGACTATGGCTAGATTAGACAGGTTTTATTGTTTTAAGCACCATTTTAATGTTTTTAAAGGGTGTAGAATATTGCCTGTCGGTTTTTCTGATCATGCATATGTGTATTGTGATGTTTATATTGCCAATATTAAACCCAGATCTGCGTATTGGCATTTTAACACGGCTTTGCTTTTAGATGCACATTTTAGGGATGTTTTTATTTTTTTTTTGAAAGGTTTTAGAGATAGAAGGAGAGATTTTAGTTCCCTGAGGCAGTGGTGGGACATTGGGAAGGTTGAAATCAGGCAGCTTTGTCAGCAGTACACTCTCAATGTTTCTCGAGACATTACCAAGTCTATGAACGATCTGGAGATATCTATAGTGGACATGCAGAGTTCTGCAGAGTCCACAGGAAATTGAGGCTGTATTGAAGACCTCAAGTCTAAAAAAGCCATCTTGGCAGACCTGCTGGGCATGAGAGCACAGGGGGCACTGATCCGGTCCAGGTTCCAGACTACTGCTTTAATGGACTCTCCAACTAAGTTCTTTTTTAGTTTGGAGAAGAAGAATGGCCAGAGCCGGATGATCCATGCTCTGAGATCAGCAGGAGGACAGCCGTTAACGACAGCATCACAGATCCGACAGAGAGCTGTGGAGTTCTACGCAGACCTCTACAGCACAGAGGACACAGAGGATGACGAGGCTTTTAACAGGTTCTGCAGAGACCTGCCCACGTTGTCTGGGGATGACAATGTGGAGCTGGAGGGGCCCCTGACGGAGGAGGAGGTGTCTAGAGCTTTACAAAGCATGCAGGGGGGAAAGGCCCCTGGGATTGATGGTCTCCCTCCTGAGTTTTACAAAACTTTTTGGGACGTAATAAAAACAGACATTTTAGATGTTTTTATAGAAAGTTTTAATAGTTGTTCCCTTCCGCAGAGTTGCAGGAGGGCAGTGCTGACCCTCCTCCCGAAGAAAGGGGACCTACAGGATATTAAAAACTGGAGGCCGGTCTCTGTTGTGTGCAGACTACAAGATGCTGTCTAAAGTCCTGGCATCCAGGCTGAAACTGGTATTGGACCGGGTCATTCATAGGACACAAACATACTGTGTGCCCGGCAGGTCCATTGTTGACAATGTGTCACTAATTCGGGATATTTTGACAGTCTCTGGTTCATTGGGCGTAGACACTGGTCTGGTTTCTTTGGACCAGGAAAAGGCGTTTGACCGGGTTGAGCACCGTTACCTGTGGAAAGTTCTGGAGAGGTTCGGCCTCAGCCCTGGTTTCATCGCCAAGATAAAGGTAATGTACGAGAACATTGAGAGTGTGCTGAAGATTAATGGAGGTTTGTGTAAACCCTTCAAGGTAACCAGGGGATAAGACAAGGCTGCTCAATGTCTGGGATGTTGTACGCCTTATCCATTGAACCCATGCTGCATAATGTCCGCTGTGGCATCACTGGCCTGTTTTTACCTGGTTTTACTACACCTTTTACTGTATCAGCCTCACGAGCGACATCATAGTTTTTATTAAAAATCAAAAGATGTGGATATTTTAGGACGTATTGTTCAGACGTTTCAGCAACTTTCTGCTGCTAAAAGTAAACTGGGCCAAAAGTGAAGCCCTGGCAGTAGGGAGCTGGGCTGGAGGCCTCCCTCTGCTTCCTGGGGGTTGACCTGGAAGAGGGGGGGTAAAGTACCTGGGGGTTTATCTGGGGACCAGAGAACTATGGATAAAAATTGGGAAGGAGTCATTGAAAAGGTGGAGGGATGTTGGGAAAATGGAGGTGGCTGCTTCCCCACATGTCGTACAGAGGAAGGGTGCTCATCATAAACAACTTGGTGGCATCCAGCCTCTGGCACAAGTTGAAATGTATGGAGCCCCCAGCTGGTCTTTTAAAAAACAATACAGTCGATTATTTTAAATTTTTTTTTTTTGGGATATGATGCACTGGATCCCAAAGTGTGTTTTATATCTGCCGAAGGAGGAGGGAGGGCAGGGTTTGGTGGACTTGGAGAGCCGGACTGCTGCTTTTAGACTACAGTTTGTACAGAGGTTTTTATATGATAACGATGATGTCGTCTGGAGGCCCCGTAGCCAGCACCATTTTAAGGGGGGTTGCAGGTCTGGGTTTTGATGTTTCTTTGTTTTTAGTAGACTGCGGTTTTATCTCTTTGTGTGACTTGCCTTCGTTTTACCAAGGACTTTTTAAAGTATGGACACGTTTTAAATGGACCAGACTGGAACCTGCAGCATCTCTGTTCTGGCTCCTGGAGGAGCCTCTGGTGTGGGGGGCCGGCTGGATCTCAAGGATGGCAGCAGACCTGGACTCACGGAGAGGCTGATGAGGGCTGGAGGACGGGTTGAAGGGAATCGTGGAGGCTGCAGGTCCTGGGTTCCTGAACACAGAGGCGGTGGCTTCTCTGCTGGGCCTGAGGTCGGCCCGCCACACCAGAACCATCCTGAACAGTGGATTACCAGACTGGACAGTGGAGAAACAGAGATGCTGCGGGACTATTTTAATGGGACAGAAATCCCGTTCCTGGAGACCCTTTTCCAGATCTTGGTTTTTATTAATAACACTGACTCACCAGCACAACATACACCACGTGGTGCTGATCTCCATATGCAGACTGGGAAAGGTCTGTATAGGAACTGTGTTCTGGCCACCCACAATAAGACGCTGAGTGAGAGGAAGGACATGGTGTGGAAGGACAGACTAATGAAAGACAGGACACCAGTGTGGAGAGTCTTCTACAAGCCTCCCCTGAACAAAAGGTCAGGAGACCTGCAGTGGAGGATCCTCCACGGGCTCTGGCCGTGAATGTGTTCCTGTCTAAGATTAATCCCACCGTGTCCTCCACGTGTCCTTTCTGTCTCCACCCTGAGACCATCACCCACTGCTATCTGGACTGTTACAGGCTGAAACCTCTTTTTAACATTTTAAAAACTGTGTTTTTAGATTGTGGAGAGGTTTTTAGTGAGACTGCTTTTATTTTTGGTGCTGGCTACAGAAAGAAAAATGCGAATAAGTGGCAAATGTTGAATTTCATTGTGGGTCAGGCCAAACTGTCTATTTATAAAAGTCGTAAAAACCAGATAGAGAACGTAAGTGGACTAGAGCTGACAAAGCTGTATGTGTCTCTGGTGAAGGCCAGAGTGAGAGTGGACTTCAGGTTCCACTCTCTGATGAAAGATATAACACAGTTTTTAGACCAGTGGTGTTTCACCAAAGCTCTGTGCTCTGTGAAGGACGATGAGCTCGTCTTTCACTCTGTGTTTTTATGAGACTATTTATTTATTACATGTGGTTTTATTTGGTTTTGTGCATCTAAGAACAATATGATGTTCTGGTAGAGAAAGAAATGTCTTTCTGAAAATAAAGGTTTTGTAAAAATCAAAAAAAATCTCTTTCTGTCTCTATCTCTGTCTCTCTCTCTCTCTCTCTCTCTCTCTCTCTCTCTCTCTCTCTCTCTCTCTCTCTCTCTCTCTCTCTCTTTCTGTCTCTCTCTCTGTCTCTCTCTCTCTCTCTCTCTCTCTCTCTCTCTCTCTCTCTCTCTCTCTCTCTCTCTCTCTGTCTCTCCCTCTCACATCTGATATGTGATTCCCTCGGTGGGGAAAACAACAGACAACAAGAGAATAATCCTGACAACGATGCCCGTAAATGTGTCTTAATGGGGACGTGGCAGTATCTCAGTCTGTAGTGAGTTGGGTTGGGAACCGGAGGGTTGCTGGTTCAAGTCCCCATACGGACCAAAGTATGGTGGTGGACTGGTAGCTGGAGAGGTGCCAGGTCACCTCCTGGGCACTGCCAAGGTGCCGCTGAGCAAGTCACAGAACCCCCAACTGCTTGGGGTGCCTTTCAATGAGCAACTCTGACATCTCTCCATTATTGCATGTAGAGGTACTGAGCATGTGTGTGTAATTCAGGCCAGTGTGTAATAACAATGAAGTGAAAAGATTGGAATTTCCCCTTGCAGGATTAATAAATTATAAATTATTATTATTTTTATTATCATAAAGAAATGCGTTGGGAGGAAAATATGATGACTATCTTGATAACAAGTTTACGTGCAATAAATAATCAGATATTAAAGTGTTCTCAGTTCTGCTGCTTTCAGTATTCTGCTAAAATACAACAAACTGCTCGTTGCACTTAAAACTAATGAAAGGAAATAATTTCTAACTTTCTGTTATTGAACAAATTGAACATTGAATTGAACATCAAAGGCATAAAGTGCAGTTTTCTACTGATATTTTCTTTGAACTAACATGCCCATCTGTGTGTTCAGGTGCATTCTGATCAACTGATCATTGACCAACAAAAACCTGGTCTAAAGTCAATAACGCAGCATTTCATTGTTATTTTAACAGAGCATTAGTAAAATGCTCCTAGGCTCGTGCACAGTGCTCACACACTATGCTTGTTACACACACAGGGACACACAGCAGCACACACACATGCATAAGATTACAAATAAAAATATTACGGTGTAAATCCTCCATCATAACAGCAATGCTCCAAGGTCCAATCGCGCCTGGCTTTTAAAGGGAATGGGAGATGATCTCTGATTGGTTGATTGCATGTTACGCCCAAAACACACCTCTGATTAATGAAGACACTAAGGACAACCCTTTAGGACCAGGCGCCCGGCACACAGACCCTTTTTACTGCCGTCAAACTACCGAAAAGTGGATTTGGACCCTCCCTAAACACACCTGCACCAGGCGCTCCACACCGTGCTGTTATATCAGTAAAATAGGGTCCACTGCCTCCTGATGGCATTTCTTAAAGGACCACCTCATTACACCCACGTTAATAATCCAATCTCCACAGCCATGACATCAACCGCAAACTAATCTGTGACCTCATTAACAAACATTTACAAACTCAGCTCTGGGTATCCACTATAATAATCACTAATAACCTCTCTCGACCTGAGGCGATGCCGTGCTTGCTCTCCGTTGATGAACGTGTAGCTAAATCGTGAAATAACTGCCCGCTGTTTGTGTTTTGGCATCGGCGTGGCTAATGGCTCCTTTTGTCTTCTCATTAAAGAGCAGGGAAAAGGCGAGTATTAGGTACCGAGGGTCGTTCTGTTGAGAGAGCTCTTCCCTCTGACTAATTTACCGCCACTCGTTCTCATGCAAATGCATTGTGCTGCTTAGGGATTAAAGCTCCTTATGTGAGCAGCGGCTCGTGACATTTGCAGAGACGCAGAGGGAAGCGAGGATCAGCTGGAAATGGGGAACAGTGGGATGTGTGTGTGTGTGTGTGTGTGTGTGTGTGTGTGTGACAGATAAACAGAGAAACATTTGGCCACCTGAACAACCAGGAGAGTGACAGCTGCAGGTTTTAAATTTACTGTTCTCGACTGTAAAGTGAGGTTGCAACTAGTCTCGCATTGCCAGACCTTCCTCCACAGCCCTGAGGAGGAAGGTCTGGCTAGTTCTCACAGCATCCCTGGGATGGGAGAAGAACGTGCTCTGGTTTATTGGCATTACTTTAAACCAATCACAATCGTCTTGGAAAAGCTCCGGACGGAGCCACGGGGCCTCTGCTAAATAGCCTCTGGAAGGAACTTGTTTTGGTGGAACATGTGTACGTTCAAAAGTAGTTTTAGTCGTGCAACAGAGAACTCTGATTGGACAGATAGTCTAGCTAGCTGTCTGGATTTACCCTGCAGAGATCTGAGGAGCAGTTAACCACAGTCCTCACAAATCAGCCGGAGGTTAGAACCCCGACACAGAGACAGAGGAAGGAGACACACGTCCGGCCTAAAATGATGGACATCCCACGAAGTGGAACGTCGTGGATATAGACTATGTCCAGATTGACTTGTCATTCGGTCCAATTGCAGACCTTGGTCTGGACTTTGTGAAGCTCTGAAGTACTGCATACTGCATTCGTCTGTAGTATGTAGGAGGCGATTTAAAAAACAGCCATTATATAAGCAGCCAACACAATGTCTTTACACATTACACAAGTTCAAGGCCTTGCACTAATTAACTCTTTAACTCTTCTTAACTCTCTTTAACTCTCGTTAACCATAGTCCTCACAAATCGGAGGTTAGTACGCCAACACAGAGACAGAGGAAAGGGGATGGACATAGCCGTAAAGCAGCATTCATTCCCTGCCAAACCCTAAAGGAGATTTCTGAAACCGTTCACTACACTCACACACTTTCAGCGTTTTGGTAAGCCTGCCCCTGAAGCTATACTGCCACTTCGGGTGACATTGCAGCAGACGTTAACGTTACAGAAACTACAGAAAATGATCCGGATGAGGCTGATGCTATACATTTTGACCCAGAACAACAAAAAGTTCCATCATGGTTGACTGGGAAGACAACACAAGGGTTAAATGAATGTTATATTCTTAAAAAAGTATTGATTGATTGTATGGAAATGCATTAATTGTAAGGAAATGTATTAATTGTAAGGAAATGTATTAATTGTAAGGACATTTATTAATTGTAAGGAAATTTATTGATTACCATGATTGTAAAATAAATTACAAAATGTTCTACATTGGGTATCTGTTCATTTAAATTCAAATCATTATTATGAACATTTATTAACACACTAATGTGTCTATATAAGGACCACGCATATTGTTGTGTTATATTTGACACAATAACTGTTTGAAAATCTAACACATATCATGTGTGTGTCACAGTATTTGTGTTAAAAGTAACACAATATGTGTGATCCTTATATAGACACATTAGTGTGTTGGGTATTGACACAACTTGTGTTGATATTAACACATCTGTTTTAAGAGTGTACGCGATAACGTTACAAAAAAACATATGGAGTTGTTGCTCTGGGACGGGCGAGCATGAAGCGGAGAGGGGAAAATGACAGTATACTGACTACAAAAAACTAGACTACACTACTGCTCACACACTGCTGTCTACAACTCTGATGAATTCTGATACGACTCAGGTCACATTGCCTCAACTCTAAGTATCATCACGCTGTCATCAACATCCGATTTTGGCCTTTTTTTTACCAGGGATGCACCGAATCCAGAGATAAAAGAGACTTCAGATCCAGTATTAGGGGACCACTAAGGTCTATATAAAAGAGACTTCAGATCCAGTATTAGGGGACCACTAAGGTCTATATAAAAGAGACTTCAGATACAGTATTAGGGGACCACTAAGGTCTATATAAAAGAGACTTCAGATCCAGTATTAGGGGACCACTAAGGTCTATATAAAAGAGACTTCAGATACAGTATTAAGGGACCACTAAGGCCTATATAAAAGAGACTTCAGATACAGTATTAGGGACCACTAAGGTCTATATAAAAGAGACTTCAGATACAGTATTAAGGGACCACTAAGGCCTATATTAAAGAGACTTCAGATACAGTATTAAGGGGACCACTAAGGCCTATATAAAAACATCCAAAGAGCACCATGTCATGGGACCTTTAATGGACTGAGGATGGGAGGAGGATTCGGTTTCATATTCGGCAGAATCTTAATGAGTGGATTCTGTATTTGGCCGAACCCCAAAAACCTGGATTCGGTGCATCCCTGTTTTTTTCTTCTTCAGAGTGAACAAAGCCTTAAACATGCAGCTGCAGTTTGTTTTGTCAGTGAACAGTTCAGCTCACTCAGCTCGACTCAGCGACACACCAAATGTCAACCTAATAAAGCCCAACCATCCTCGTCACTCAGTGCTTACCGTAGAGAATGGTCACCATGGAGACGGGCATAACCAGGATGCCTAGGAGCATGTCAGCGACCGCCAGGGACATCAGGAAGTAGTTGGTGGCGTTCTGCAGCTTCTTCTCCAGAGAGACGGCCAGGATAACCAGGATGTTGCCCAAAACGGTGACGGCGATGACGAGTAGGATCAGCAGCGCAGCCCAGTTCTTCTCCACGGCCACGTCTCGGCGAGGACACGGAGGTCCGTACATCCTGCCGGCCTGCTGCTCGCCGTAAACTCCTCCGACGTTCCGGTAAGACCAGTTCCCCAACAAGGGACACCCCGAGTTTGAGGCGTTGTTGATCGGCGGAGCGCTCTCCTCCGATCCACGCAGAGACCACGCGTCGGACTCCAGAGAGGCGGCGGCCGCAGCTCTGACGGCTTCAGAGATCAACTCCGACACGTTGGCGCCGCCTCGCGGGTTCATGGTCGTCGGCTCGGTAAACGCCGAGGTCACCGACCGAGACCTCAGGGATGCTGCCCGGAACAGTTTGCCAGAGCGGAGAAAGAAGGGGAAAGTCTTGTCATCGTCTACTCTCGCTCCCCATTTCACCTTTCACCGGAATGCCGTAAATTTAACACACACATTTATTTATCACTCGAGTAATGAGTTGTGTTTCACTGTGCCGGCAGCTTCTTTACTCCCTCATCTCAAGAGGAAACTCCGAAGAAGCCTGAACTCGTCCGAAGCCTGGACTCGTCCGAAGCCTGGAAACCGCCGAAGCCTGGACTCGTCCGAAGCCTGGAAACAGCCGAAGCCTGAACTCGTCCGATGCCTTGGATCGTCTGATGCCTGGACTCGTCCGAAGCCTGGACTCGTCCGATGCCTTGGATCGTCTGATGCCTGGACTCGTCCGAAGCCTGGACTCGTCCGATGCCTTGGATCGTCTGATGCCTGGACTCGTCCGATGCCTTGGATCGTCTGAAGCCTGGACTCGTCCGATGCCTTGGATCGTCTGAAGCCTGGACTCGTCCGAAGGCTGGACTCGTCCGAAGCCTGGACTCGTCCGATGCCTTGGATTGTCTGGAGCCTGGACTCGTCTGAAGCCTTGTATCGTCTGTTGCAGGACCAAAAGATTATCTTCACCATGCGGGCAAACCAAAGTAGCCAACTGCTGAATTCGGCAGAACAACAAGAGCAGCTCTTTAAATCTCGAAGGACAATGCTGTGAATGGATCAAAAAAATAATCGCTTGGTTATTAATATCCTGACTGTGTGCCACTCATCCAGAACTGTTCCAGTAGCTCGAAATATTCCAAAACCAAACGTTGGGAGTTATTCTGACTCACATATTTTCAGCCTTTTTTATTTTTCATTTCTTCTTCTCTTCTCTCATCTTCTTGATTTATAGAATCCGTTTGAAGCCGGCGCGGTGAGGGAAGGAGGTTGCAGGTTTCTCATCCTTGAATTCAGGGCTCTTCAAAGTCAAAGCTACACTTCTTGATAAAAAAAACATCTGAAGTCTCAGATCTTACAAATGCGAATGTCATCTCCTTCCAAGTCCTCAGATTCTTTTCCAAAAGACCGAATCTGACTTTTTCTAGCCTTTAGGTTTTCATGATGCAAACAGTCTGCATTCGTTGCACTTCCATCCTCGAAAAAAACACTTGTTAACACTTCTAACACTATCTAACTGGCAGAAGAAGTGCACCTCTGTGAAGGTGGGTTCACCGTTGACTACATACCTGCACGGATGTAATTATGCATGGGTGTGTGTGTGTGTGTTGACGAATTTGCGTGGAAATCCTCCAGTGTCCTTGTCGTCCTCATCAACTCATCTCTGCACCTGTTGGAGTGCGTTTCGATGGCCGCTGGGAGATTGATGATGACCGTAATGATATTTGACGTGCGTGTGTTGCCCGAAGGACACGGACTAGGATAACCCCTTGAGATGAATCATCTCTTCACACTTATTTGCTCTCTCTCTCTCTCTTCAGCTAACTTTCTCCCCTCTCTGTTCTCGTCACACGCTCTCAGCTCGGCGAAAACAAAGTCCTGACGCACAGTACGGATATTCCTCAAAAAATATTGCCACAAAAAACAGTGTCAGCTCTCCCCCAGAGATTTTAAATATTCCTTTGATTTCTGCACCTCCTTGTTTGCATTTAGTCCTCAATGGAAAATGTCAGTCAATCTGCAGAATCCTCCCGCTCAGGCTCCATAAATCCTCAGTTTCTTAAACAACCTCCGTGGATATTTCCACGTCTCTTTTTCTCAAAGAAAGGGAAAGAAAGAGTAGAAGAGGAGGAGGAGGAGGAGGAGGAGGAGGGAGGGGATGCCTGGGTCCTTCTGTGAGCCGTCGGCACACACGAGAGGTTTCAGGTTTCCAGAGTCAGTTGTTGAGTCGACTTCAGCGGTGATCGGGCGCTGAATGATTTTCTGCTTTTACTCTGCTCGCACTCAGCTTCTCTCTCTCTCTCTCTCTACTCTTTCTCTCTCTCTTTCTATTAGCCTCTCTCTGTCTGTCTCTCTCAGCCTCTCTCTCTCTTTCTCTCTCTCTCTCTCTCAGCCTCTCTCTGTCTCCCTGTCGGTCTCTTTTTACCCAGGGTCTCTCTAGCTCACACTAATCTCTCTCTCTCTCTCTCTCTCTCTCTTTCTCTCTGAGTGTCTGTATCTCTCTCTCTCTCTCTCTCTCTCTGGTTAGCTTACCATCCAAATGTAGTGCACATTTCGACCGGATTTCCAGGAAATTCACAAAAGAAAAGACTATTGTGTATGTGTGTGTGTATATATATATATATATATATATATATATATATATATATATATATATATATATATATATATATATACAGTACAGGCCAAAAGTTTGGACACACCTTCTCATTCAATGCGTTTCCTTTTTATTTTCATGACAATTTACATTGTAGATTCTCACTGAAGGCATCAAAACTATGAATGAACACATATGGAATTATGTACTTAACAAAAAAGTGTGAAATAACTGAAAACATGTCTTATATTTTAGATTCTTCAAAGTAGCCACCCTTTGCTTTTTTATTAATAAGGGAAATAATTCCACTAATTAACCCTGACAAAGCACACCTGTGAAGGTAAAACCATTTCAGGTGACTACCTCACGAAGCTCATTGAGAGAACACCAAGGGTTTGCAGAGTTATCAAAAAAAGCAAAGGGTGGCTACTTTGAAGAATCTAAAATGGAGTCATGGAAATAAAAAGGAAACGCATTGAATGAGAAGGTGTGTCCAAACTTTTGGCCTGTACTGTATGTATATATATATATATATATATATATATATATATATATATATATGTAATATTATTTTTTTAGAGGCATTGAATGCCTTAAATGAAATGGCACTGGACCTATTTAATCTAATGAATATCATAGGCCAATATTTTGGTTAAAATCTCATTCTAAGAATAGCAGACTGATCCAACTATTGGCTTGATGCTGATTGGTTGAGAAGTAGGACAACCCCTTGAGATGAATCATCTCTTTTTCGAGGGGGGTCCTTAAAGAAAATTATACAGAAAATACATTCACACGCATACACACAACACTCCCAGGCCTAACTACTCCAACACCGATTGACTGATTGATTGAATGTGTGAATCTAGTCACACATTTGAATCCAGAGTCAATATAGTGTGGAGTAACTCCTAAAAAATGTAGATTACCCACTGACTTCCAGTCGTCACCTTGCAGCACTTTGCAGCAGTTCCAGTGTGCTTTCTCCGTGTCCTACAGGCTGTGTGTGCGTGTTCTACGATGCTGACAGGTCTGCAGTTAGTTGCCACCCATTTTGCAAGAGCTGTAGTAATGTTTTGGGATTTGGTTTCATCAACAGGTCAGCGAGTAGCACTCTTCCGCTAGCATCAACCTGAGTCACGATAACCGTATACTGTGCTTAGCTCGTAGCTGGTAGCTCAAGCTCGATGTGCTTCGGTGATATTTTAATTCGGCTTTACACAATTATGCATGTGGCTTTCGACTTGTCTTCGAGATGTCCGGGAGTTTTGGAAAATAAAAAGCACCATTCAGAATCATGCCTGTAGCCTGCAGCAGCAGGATGTGTTAGGAGGAAGTATGGCAGCTTGATGATAAGTAACGGTGCTGCAAAAGGTCTAAATAGTAGCCTGATAGGCACAACGTGAATACCAAGTGAAGTGAAAATAAATTAATGAAAAAAAAAAAATGAATGTGTTATGCGCGGTCCTTAATGCATCGCGATTAACGCGTTAATGCTGACAGCCCTAATATATACAGTACAGGCCAAAAGTTTGGACACACCTTCTCATTCAATGCCTTTCCTTTTTATTTTCATGACTATTTACATTGTAGATTCTCACTGAAGGCATCAAAACTATGAATGAACACATATGGAATTATGTACTTAACAAAAAAGGGTGAAATAAGTGAAAACATGTCTTATATTTTAGATTCTTCAAAGTAGCCACCCTTTGCTTTTTTATTAATAAGGGAAATAATTCCACTAATTAACCCTGACAAAGCACACCTGTGAAGGTAAAACCATTTCAGGTGACTACCTCATGAAGCTCATTGAGAGAACACCAAGGGTTTGCAGAGTTATCAAAAAAAGCAAAGGGTGGCTACTTTGAAGAATCTAAAATATAAGACATGTTTTCAGTTATTTCACACTTTTTTGTTAAGTACATAATTCCATATGTGTTCATTCATAGTTTTGATGCCTTCAGTGAGAATCTACAATGTAAATAGTCATGAAAATAAAAAGGAAACGCATTGAATGAGAAGGTGTGTCCAAACTTTTGGCCTGAACTGTATATATAAGTAAATACACAATAAGTTTGCATACATACCAATTGTACTATTTACAGTTTCTGCACAAACAGGTGTTCAAGTAAGTTAGTTCCATCTACTTTTATTTTCAAATTTGTCAGTCTCTTGTGTTTGTTGGACACATACACCACATCAATCTGCCTCCCGCTTACGTGGAATTTGGCGCTCTAAAGCCATGATGAGTTGAAACCAAACCTCCAGGAACAGCGCCATGTCTTGAACGGTGGAGATGCAACGTCTGACAACCCAGGTGCTGGGCCTAGAAAGACTTTTCCCGTAGACTTTACAAAGGCTGAAAAAAAGTCTATATTTCAGCGG
>NC_041341.1:105000-132500 GCF_004354835.1 Perca flavescens
TTACATCACCACCACCACAAGTGAATGTCCAAAATGAAAATAGATAAACTCCCTCTAATAAATTCAATTATAAAATTAGGGAATAATTCAATTCAATTCAATTTTATTTATAGTATCAAATCATAACAAGAGTTATCTCGAGACACTTTACAGATAGAGTAGGTCTAGATCACACTCTATAATTTACAAAGCCCCAACAATTCCAACAATTACAGTAATTCCCTCAAGAGCAAGCAGTGCGACAGTGGCGAGGAAAAACTCCCTCTTGGGAAGAAACCTCGGACAGACCCAGGCTCTTGGCGGGCCGGTTGGGGGTGGGCTGAACAGTGGCGATAATAGTTAACATTTAACATTAATAATGGAACAGTGACTGGATGTAGCGGGGAGCTGCAGGGTTCAGCAGGAAGAAGCATGACATTGGAGGGCAATAAGGCAAATGTGTATATATATCGCAATATGCATATCGCAATGGCTTGCAATAACTGGGTTCATGAACAAAAGAGAAAGAGGAAATCACTCACTACTTTTGTAGCTTTCCTAATAATTATTTCCTTCATACAGTGAAAACTAAGCAGTATTTTATTTTTACATTTGATTATTCAGTTTCTGTTATTTAATTACCCTAATGTAGAATAACCTGAAACACTAAACCTTGTGGTTTACACTGATGTTACGCTACAGTAAAACACTGATGTTCACTGTGAGAAATTGTAGGGATGTTCTCATGTCAGAAAATTAATGTGAAACACATAGGTAGGTAATATAATTTTAAATTTATTTTAAAGGTAATTTAATCTTTAAAGATTATATAAAATGAATAAATATATTTTCATGTAGTGATCTGTTTTCCTAAATCTGTCATTCTAATTGTTTTTGTCTTTTTAAGTTTGGCAGACTGATCAGGTATGCCAGGCTGAATCATACCATGCCTGTCCTTCTGGTGTATTTTGATGTTGAGAGAGACCTTCGACCCGACTGCCGCCTTTCAAGAAAATCAATGGATGGCTTGATGGATGTTGTGCACAGGCACCAGGACCATGGCTGGGGATCTTATTTGGAAGTCCTAATATTTGTGTATTGGCTTGCACACATCCACCATGTGCCGTGTGGTGCACAGAATTGCTCACAAAATTATGGACATTGCAGGTAAAGTGATTTGCTATCCACATCATGATGAACTTGAAGATGCCATATGGATGCCATATTCGTATTAAGCCTCCAAATCATAACAAACAGGACTATTTTAATTACAAACAATTCTATTCTATTCAAATGCAAGCCATCTGTGACTCTCAGGGACGTTTCATCAACATCTTTGTTGTTTTCCTGGCTCTGTACATGATACCCGTGCTCTAAAAAACAGCCCACTTTATGTCAATTCTGAGTACCCCCCACCTGGCTTTTTTCTTCTTGGTGATGGAGGATATCCCTGCATACAGTCCCCCATAACCATCATCACACCCTACAAACTGCCACTTCAAGGAAGGGTTGAGGAACGCTTCAATCAAAGCCATGCATGTGTGCGTTCACCAGATCCATGTCCACTTCCTCACAGTCTACTGCACTGAACGCCCCACCTACGTAAACACATTCCCTCACCAGATCCATGTCCACTTTCTCACAGCATACTGCACTGAACGCTCCACCTACGTAAACACCTTCCCTCACCAGATCCATGTCCACTTTCTCACAGCCTGCTGCATTGAACGCTCCACCTACGTAAACACCTTCCCTCACCAGATCCATGTCCACTTTCTCACAGCCTGCTGCATTGAACGCTCCACCTACGTAAACACCTTCCCTCACCAGATCCATGTCCACTTTCTCACAGCTTACTGCATTGACTAATCATGTACTTTACCTGTACTCCACCAGTTCCACCTGTTACATAGAAACTACTGTTCACATAGACCGGTGGGGGAGGGTATATAGCCTCAGCCATGGCACCCCTTCTCTTCTCTGCTTCACTTCATAGTCATCAGATTCATGTACCAACCCTTATAGAGCTGGCTCATGTTGGCCTTGGACCAGCTCTTAGTTATGATGTTATAGTTTTAGACTGCTGGGAGACTTCCTTTGACACACTGAGCTCCTCTCTCCTCTCTCTTTCCATCTGTGTGCATTCATACAAAGCAGCTCGATTGATTGGGGTTAGGCATTTC
Source organism: Perca flavescens (assembly GCF_004354835.1). NCBI lineage: Eukaryota > Metazoa > Chordata > Actinopteri > Perciformes > Percidae > Perca > Perca flavescens. The sequence continues at coordinate 107,163 of NC_041341.1, forward strand.
ACCTCGAGTGGTTAAGGTTAGGGTTAGGGGATTGGTCAGGGGATAGGACCTGTACATGTAAGCATGGACGCCTGGCCAATGGTAGTGTGTGAATGCTATTGAAGGGCAGGTCTTGGCGTGATCATAGTAGGATTCGTAATATCGCATCCTGCTGTGCCCTGCCACGCCATGAACTGCTACAACTATTATTTCTAGTCACAGTTCCAATATCTTTGTTACTATAATTGCCACTGTTCATCATACCAACTGCTGTAATTATCGTGAATCATTTTCTCTATATCTGTGTATCTGTATCAGTGTCTCTGTGTCCAACAGCCTGGGTTTGTCCCAGGTTTCTGCCTAAAAGGACGTTTTTCCTCGCCACTGTTGCACTAAATGCTTGCTCTTGGGGGAATTGTTGGGTCTTTGTAAATTATAGTGTGGTCTAGACCTACTCTATGTTTAAAGTGTCTTGAGATAAATCTTGTTATGATTTGATCCTACGAATAAAATTGAACTGAATTGAAAAAGTGAACATGGGGGGATTTCGGTCCCACCCTCATTTAAAAAAAAATATGTTCCTGTTAATAATTTAACTAACCTGGTGATGTCACCTGTTGGTAGTTCCATCCATCCAGCTGTTTCCGGTGCTTCTCTCAGTCTTTATATCAGCTGAGTCCATCTGGAATAAATAACATGAGATCATTACACTTGTTAGGGCCCTAAAGATGCATGTTTATTAGCGTTGCCTAGCGTCTGCGTCGGACAGCTCTCCTCCGTCTGTGGACGCGGGAGGACCTGCGAGTCCTCCTACGTCTACGAACGGGGCGAGCTGCGTGTCTGCGTCTGCGTGGCATTGTCAAAAAACAACCTGATGGGAGTAACGGGGTCCTATTCATAAACTCTCAAGACGATGTTCTGTGATGTCACTGATGATGATGTCACAGTTTATTTGACACATCATCAGTTATGATCTCAAAAGAGGCAACATTTCATGATGTCAAATTCCTGTGACTCAATCAATAACACTGCGGTGATGTCACTAGTGATTGAACTAAGTTCTTTGTTGCAAAGCGTTTGTGATCTCATCGCTGACATCACCGAATTGTTACCTGACCCCATTTGAAGGCAGCATGTTACATCATCAATGACATCAAGGTATGTTGTCCCTGAGATCATAAAAGTCTGGAATGTAATTTTTAGTATTTCTTATTATTTCCCACGGACATTAACAGACTCAGTCAACAGTAATAGTTTTATGTTTTGTGAGCTTTGAGATAATTAGTTTGAGATCAATTTGGTGTCAGAGATTTGAGAAATGGGACAGTGCAAGTGTCAGGAATTCTTGACAATCAAAACTGCAAAGAAGTCTTTCCTTTATTTCTGACTGATCATGTACTTTACCTGTACTCCACCAGTTCCATCTGTTACATAGAAACTACTGTTCACATAGACCGGTGGGGGAGGGTATATAGCCTCAGACATGGCACCCCTTCTCTTCTCTGCTTCTCTTCATAGTCGGCAGATTCATGTACCATCCCTTATAGAGCTGGCTCATGTTGGCCTTGGACCAGCTCTTAGTTATGATGTTATAGTTTTAGACTGCTGGGAGACTTCCTTTGACACACTGAGCTCATCTCTCCTCTCTTTTCCATCTGTGTGCATTCATACAAAGCAGTTCGATTGATTGGGGTTAGGCATTTCACCTCGAGTGGTTAAGGTTAGTGTTAGGGGATTGGTCAGGGATTGGACCTTTACATGTAAGCATGGACGCCTGGCCAATGGTAGTGTGTGAATGCTATTGAAGGGCAGGTCTTGGCGTGGTCATAGTGGGATTCGTAATATCGCATCCTGCTATGCCCTGCCATGCCATGAACTGCTACAGCTATTATTTCTAGTCACAGTTCCAATATCTTTATTGTTACTATAATTGCCACTGTTCATCATACCAACTGCTGTAATTATCGTGAATCATTTTATCTATATCTGTGTATCTGTATCAGTGTCTCTGTGTCCAACAGCCTGGGTTTGTCCCAGGTTTCTGTCTAAAAGGAAGTTTTTCCTCGCCACTGTTGCACTAAATGCTTGCTCTTGGGGGAATTGTTGGGTCTTTGTAAATTATAGAGTGTGGTATAGACCTACTCTATGTTTAAAGTGTCTTGAGATAAATCTTGTTATGATTTGATCCTACGAATAAAATTGAACTGAATTGAAAAAAGTGAACATGGGGGGGATTTCGTCCCACCCTCATTTAAAAAAAAAAAAAAATTCCTGTTAATAATTTAACCAACCTGGTGATGTCACCTGTTGGTAGTTCCATCCATCCAGCTGTTTCCGGTGCTTCTCTCGGTCTTTATATCAGCTGAGTCCATCTGGAATAAATAACATGAGATCATTACACTTGTTAGGGCCCTAAAGATGCATGTTTATTAGCGTTGCCTAGCGTCTGCGTCGGACAGCTCTCCTCCGTCTGTGGACGCGGGAGGACCTGCGAGTCCTCCTACGCCTACGAACGGGGCGAGCTGCGTGTCTGCGTCTGCGTGGCATTGTCAAAAAACAACCTGATGGGAGTGACGGGGTCCTATTCATAAACTCTCAAGACGATGTTCTGTGATGTCACTGATGATGATGACACAGTTTATGTGACACATCATCAGTTATGATCTCAAAAGAGGCAACATTTCATGATGTCAAATTCCTGTGACTCAATCAATAACACTGCGGTGATGTCACTAGTGATTGAACTAAGTTCTTTGTTGCAAAGCGTTTGTGATCTCATCGCTGACATCACCGAATTGTTACCTGACCCCATTTGAAGGCAGCATGTTACATCATCAATGACATCAAGGTATGTTGTCCCTGAGATCATAAAAAGTCTGGAATGTAATTTTTAGTATTTCTTATTATTTCCCACGGACATTAACAGACTCAGTCAACAGTAATAGTTTTATGTTTTGTGAGCTTTGAGATAATTAGTTTGAGATCAATTTGGTGTCAGAGATTTGAGAAATGGGACAGTGCAAGTGTCAGGAATTCTTGACAATCAAAACTGCAAAGAAGTCTTTCCTTTATTTCTGACTGATCATGTACTTTACCTGTACTCCACCAGTTCCATCTGTTACATAGAAACTACTGTTCACATAGACCGGTGGGGGAGGGTATATAGCCTCAGACATGGCACCCCTTCTCTTCTCTGCTTCTCTTCATAGTCGGCAGATTCATGTACCAACCCTTATAGAGCTGGCTCATGTTGGCCTTGGACCAGCTCTTAGTTATGATGTTATAGTTTTAGACTGCTGGGAGACTTCCTTTGACACACTGAGCTCATCTCTCCTCTCTCTTTCCATCTGTGTGCATTCATACAAAGCAGTTCGATTGATTGGGGTTAGGCATTTCACCTCGAGTGGTTAAGGTTAGTGTTAGGGGATTGGTCAGGGGATTGGACCTTTACATGTAAGCATGGACGCCTGGCCAATGGTAGTGTGTGAATGCTATTGAAGGGCAGGTCTTGGCGTGGTCATAGTGGGATTCGTAATATCGCATCCTGCTATGCCCTGCCATGCCATGAACTGCTACAGCTATTATTTCTAGTCACAGTTCCAATATCTTTATTGTTACTATAATTGCCACTGTTCATCATACCAACTGCTGTAATTATCGTGAATCATTTTATCTATATCTGTGTATCTGTATCAGTGTCTCTGTGTCCAACAGCCTGGGTTTGTCCCAGGTTTCTGTCTAAAAGGAAGTTTTTCCTCGCCACTGTTGCACTAAATGCTTGCTCTTGGGGGAATTGTTGGGTCTTTGTAAATTATAGAGTGTGGTATAGACCTACTCTATGTTTAAAGTGTCTTGAGATAAATCTTGTTATGATTTGATCCTACGAATAAAATTGAACTGAATTGAAAAAGTGAACATGGGGGGATTTCGGTCCCACCCTCATTTAAAAAAAAAAAATGTTCCTGTTAATAATTTAACCAACCTGGTGATGTCACCTGTTGGTAGTTCCATCCATCCAGCTGTTTCCGGTGCTTCTCTCAGTCTTTATATCAGCTGAGTCCATCTGGAATAAATAACATGAGATCATTACACTTGTTAGGGCCCTAAAGATGCATGTTTATTAGCGTTGCCTAGCGTCTGCGTCGGACAGCTCTCCTCCGTCTGTGGACGCGGGAGGACCTGCGAGTCCTCCCACGCTCACGAACGGGCGAGCTGCGTTCTCGCGTCTGCGTGGCATTGTCAAAAAACAACCTGATGGGAGTAACGGGGTCCTATTCATAAACTCTCAAGACGATGTTCTGTGATGTCACTGATGATGATGACACAGTTTATGTGACACATCATCAGTTATGATCTCAAAAGAGGCAACATTTCATGATGTCAAATTCCTGTGACTCAATCAATAACACTGCGGTGATGTCACTAGTGATTGAGCTAAGTTCGTTGTTGCAAAGCGTTTGTGATCTCATCGCTGACATCACCGAATTTTTACCTGACCCCATTTGAAGGCAGCATGTTACATCATCAATGACATCAAGGTATGTTGTCCCTGAGATCATAAAAGTCTGGATTGTTATTTTTAGTATTTCTTATTATTTCCCACGGACATTAACAGAATCAGTCAACAGCAGTAGTTTTATGTTTTGTGAGCTTTGAGATAATTAGTTTGAGATCAGTTTGGTGTCAAAGATTTGAGAAATGGGACAGTGCAAGTGTCAGGAATTCTTGACAATCAAAACTGCAAAGAAGTCTTTCCTTTATTTCTGACTAATCATGTACTTTACCTGTACTCCACCAGTTACATCTGTTACATAGAAACTACTGTTCACATAGACCGGTGGGGGAGGGTATATAGCCTCAGACATGGCACCCCTTCTCTTCTCTGCTTCTCTTCATAGTCGTCAGATTCATGTACCAACCCTTATAGAGCTGGCTCATGTTGGCCTTGGACCAGCTCTTAGTTATGATGTTATAGTTTTAGACTGCTGGGAGACTTCCTTTGACACCCTGAGCTCCTCTCTCCTCTCTCTTTCCATCTGTGTGCATTCATACAAAGCAGCTCGATTGATTGGGGTTAGACATTTCACCTCGAGTGGTTAAGGTTAGGGTTAGGGGATTGGTCAGGGGATAGGACCTGTACATGTAAGCATGGACGCCTGGCCAATGGTAGTGTGTGAATGCTATTGAAGGGCAGGTCTTGGCGTGGTCATATTGGGATTCGTAATATCGCATCCTGCTATGCCCTGTCACGCCATGAACTGCTACAACTATTATTTGTAGTCACAGTTCCAATATCTTTATTGTTACTATAATGGCCACTGTTCATCTTACTAACTGCTGTAATTATCGTGAATCATTTTCTCTATATCTGTTTATCTGTATCAGTGTCTCTGTGTCCAACAGCCTGGGTCTGTCCCAGGTTTCTGCCTAAAAGGATGTTTTTCCTCGCCACTGTTGCACTAAATGCTTGCTCTTGGGGGAATTGTTGGGTCTTTGTAAATTATAGAGTGTGGTCTTGACCTTCTCTATGTTTAGATTTTCTTGAGATAAATCCTGTCATGATTTGATCCTATGAATAAAATTGAACTGAATTGAAAAAGTGAACATGGAGGGATTTCGGTCCCACCCTCATTTAAAAAAAACAAATGTTACAAATGTTAATAATTTAACTAACCTGGTGATGTCACCTGTTGGTAGTTCCATCCATCCAGCTGTTTCCGGTGCTTCTCTCAGTCTTTATATCAGCTGAGTCCATCTGGAATAAATAACATGAGATCATTACACTTGTTAGGGCCCTACAGATGCATGTTTATTAGCGTTGCCTAGCGTCTGCGTCGGACAGCTCTCCTCCGTCTGTGGACGCGGGAGGACCTGCGAGTCCTCCTACGTCTACGAACGGGGCGAGCTGCGTGTCTGCGTCTGCGTGGCATTGTCAAAAAACAACCTGATGGGAGTAACGGGGTCCTATTCATAAATTCTCAAGACGATGTTCTGTGATGTCACTGATGATGATGTCACAGTTTATGTGACACATCATCAGTTATGTCCCAACATAAGCAACATTTCATGATGTCAAATTCCTGTGACTCAATCAATGACACTGCGGTGATGTCACTAGTGATTGAACTAAGTTCTTTGTTGCAAAGCGTTTGTGATCTCATCGCTGACATCACCGAATTGTTACCTGACCCCATTTGAAGGCAGCATGTTACATCATCAATGACATCAAGGTATGTTGTCCCTGAGATCATAAAAGTCTGGAATGTAATTTTTAGTATTTCTTATTATTTCCCACGGACATTAACAGACTCAGTCAACAGTAATAGTTTTATGTTTTGTGAGCTTTGAGATAATTAGTTTGAGATCAATTTGGTGTCAGAGATTTGAGAAATGGGACAGTGCAAGTGTCAGGAATTCTTGACAATCAAAACTGCAAAGAAGTCTTTCCTTTATTTCTGACTGATCATGTACTTTACCTGTACTCCACCAGTTCCATCTGTTACATAGAAACTACTGTTCACATAGACCGGTGGGGGAGGGTATATAACCTCAGACATGGCACCCCTTCTCTTCTCTGCTTCTCTTCATAGTCGGCAGATTCATGTACCAACCCTTATAGAGCTGGCTCATGTTGGCCTTGGACCAGCTCTTAGTTATGATGTTATAGTTTTAGACTGCTGGGAGACTTCCTTTGACACACTGAGCTCATCTCTCCTCTCTCTTTCCATCTGTGTGCATTCATACAAAGCAGTTCGATTGATTGGGGTTAGGCATTTCACCTCGAGTGGTTAAGGTTAGTGTTAGGGGATTGGTCAGGGGATTGGACCTTTACATGTAAGCATGGACGCCTGGCCAATGGTAGTGTGTGAATGCTATTGAAGGGCAGGTCTTGGCGTGGTCATAGTGGGATTCGTAATATCGCATCCTGCTATGCCCTGCCATGCCATGAACTGCTACAGCTATTATTTCTAGTCACAGTTCCAATATCTTTATTGTTACTATAATTGCCACTGTTCATCATACCAACTGCTGTAATTATCGTGAATCATTTTATCTATATCTGTGTATCTGTATCAGTGTCTCTGTGTCCAACAGCCTGGGTTTGTCCCAGGTTTCTGTCTAAAAGGAAGTTTTTCCTCGCCACTGTTGCACTAAATGCTTGCTCTTGGGGGAATTGTTGGGTCTTTGTAAATTATAGAGTGTGGTATAGACCTACTCTATGTTTAAAGTGTCTTGAGATAAATCTTGTTATGATTTGATCCTACGAATAAAATTGAACTGAATTGAAAAAGTGAACATGGGGGGATTTCGGTCCCACCCTCATTTAAAAAAAAAAAAATGTTCCTGTTAATAATTTAACCAACCTGGTGATGTCACCTGTTGGTAGTTCCATCCATCCAGCTGTTTCCGGTGCTTCTCTCAGTCTTTATATCAGCTGAGTCCATCTGGAATAAATAACATGAGATCATTACACTTGTTAGGGCCCTAAAGATGCATGTTTATTAGCGTTGCCTAGCGTCTGCGTCGGACAGCTCTCCTCCGTCTGTGGACGCGGGAGGACCTGCGAGTCCTCCTACGTCTACGAACGGGGCGAGCTGCGTGTCTGCGTCTGCGTGGCATTGTCAAAAAACAACCTGATGGGAGTAACGGGGTCCTATTCATAAACTCTCAAGACGATGTTCTGTGATGTCACTGATGATGATGACACAGTTTATGTGACACATCATCAGTTATGATCTCAAAAGAGGCAACATTTCATGATGTCAAATTCCTGTGACTCAATCAATAACACTGCGGTGATGTCACTAGTGATTGAGCTAAGTTCGTTGTTGCAAAGCGTTTGTGATCTCATCGCTGACATCACCGAATTTTTACCTGACCCCATTTGAAGGCAGCATGTTACATCATCAATGACATCAAGGTATGTTGTCCCTGAGATCATAAAAGTCTGGATTGTTATTTTTAGTATTTCTTATTATTTCCCACGGACATTAACAGACTCAGTCAACAGTAATAGGTTTATGTTTTGTGAGCTTTGAGATAATTAGTTTGAGATCAGTTTGGTGTCAGAGATTTGAGAAATGGGACAGTGCAAGTGTCAGGAATTCTTGACAATCAAAACTGCAAAGAAGTCTTTCCTTTATTTATGACTAATCATGTACTTTACCTGTACTCCACCAGTTCCATCTGTTACATAGAAACTACTGTTCACATAGACCGGTGGGGGAGGGTATATAGCCTCAGACATGGCACCCCTTCTCTTCTCTGCTTCTCTTCATAGTCGTCAGATTCATGTACCAACCCTTATAGAGCTGGCTCATGTTGGCCTTGGACCAGCTCTTAGTTATGATCTTATAGTTTTAGACTGCTGGGAGACTTCCTTTGACACACTGAGCTCCTCTCTCCTCTCTCTTTCCATCTGTGTGCATTCATACGAAGCAGCTCGATTGATTGGGGTTAGACATTTCACCTCGAGTGGTTAAGGTTAGGGTTAGGGGATTGGTCAGGGGATAGGACCTGTACATGTAAGCATGGACGCCTGGCCAATGGTAGTGTGTGAATGCTATTGAAGGGCAGGTCTTGGCGTGGTCATAGTGGGATTCGTAATATCGCATCCTGCTATGCCCTGTCACGCCATGAACTGCTACAACTATTATTTGTAGTCACAGTTCCAATATCTTTATTGTTACTATAATGGCCACTGTTCATCTTACCAACTGCTGTAATTATCGTGAATCATTTTCTCTATATCTGTTTATCTGTATCAGTGTCTCTGTGTCCAACAGCCTGGGTCTGTCCCAGGTTTCTGCCTAAAAGGATGTTTTTCCTCGCCACTGTTGCACTAAATGCTTGCTCTTGGGGGAATTGTTGGGTCTTTGTAAATTATAGAGTGTGGTCTTGACCTTCTCTATGTTTAAAGTGTCTTGAGATAAATCCTGTCATGATTTGATCCTATGAATAAAATTGAACTGAATTGAAAAAGTGAACATGGAGGGATTTCGGTCCCACCCTCACTTAAAAAAAACAAATGTTACAAATGTTAATAATTTAACTAACCTGGTGATGTCACCTGTTGGTAGTTCCATCCATCCAGCTGTTTCCGGTGCTTCTCTCGGTCTTTATATCAGCTGAGTCCATCTGGAATAAATAACATGAGATCATTACACTTGTTAGGGCCCTAAAGATGCATGTTTATTAGCGTTGCCTAGCGTCTGCGTCGGACAGCTCTCCTCCGTCTGTGGACGCGGGAGGACCTGCGAGTCCTCCTACGTCTACGAACGGGGCGAGCTGCGTGTCTGCGTCTGCGTGGCATTGTCAAAAAACAACCTGATGGGAGTAACGGGGTCCTATTCATAAATTCTCAAGACGATGTTCTGTGATGTCACTGATGATGATGTCACAGTTTATGTGACACATCATCAGTTATGTCCCAACATAAGCAACATTTCATGATGTCAAATTCCTGTGACTCAATCAATGACACTGCGGTGATGTCACTAGTGATTGAACTAAGTTCTTTGTTGCAAAGCGTTTGTGATCTCATCGCTGACATCACCGAATTGTTACCTGACCCCATTTGAAGGCAGCATGTTACATCATCAATGACATCAAGGTATGTTGTCCCTGAGATCATAAAAGTCTGGAATGTTATTTTTAGTATTTCTTATTATTTCCCACGGACATTAACAGACTCAGTCAACAGTAATAGTTTTATGTTTTGTGAGCTTTGAGATAATTAGTTTGAGATCAGTTTGGTGTCAGAGATTTGAGAAATGGGACAGTGCAAGTGTCAGGAATTCTTGACAATCAAAACTGCAAAGAAGTCTTTCCTTTATTTCTGACTGATCATGTACTTTACCTGTACTCCACCAGTTCCATCTGTTACATAGAAACTACTGTTCACATAGACCGGTGGGGGAGGGTATATAGCCTCAGACATGGCACTCCTTCTCTTCTCTGCTTCTCTTCATAGTCGGCAGATTCATCTACCAACCCTTATAGAGCTGGCTCATGTTGGCCTTGGACCAGCTCTTAGTTACGATGTTATAGTTTTAGACTGCTGGGAGACTTCCTTTGACACACTGAGCTCCTCTCTCCTCTCTCTTTCCATCTGTGTGCATTCATACGAAGCAGCTCGATTGATTGGAGTTAGGCATTTCACCGTGAGTGGTTAAGGTTAGGGTTAGGGGATTGGTCAGGGGATAGGACCTGTACATGTAAGCATGGACGCCTGGCCAATGGTAGTGTGTGAATGCTATTGAAGGGCAGGTCTTGGCGTGGTCATAGTGGGATTCGTAATATCGCATCCTGCTGTGCCCTGCCATGCCATGAACTGCTACAACTATTATTTGTAGTCACAGTTCCAATATCTTTATTGTTACTATAATGGCCACTGTTAATCATACCAACTGCTGTAATTATCATGAATCATTTTCTCTATATCTGTTTATCTGTATCAGTGTCTCTGTGTCCAACAGCCTGGGTCTGTCCCAGGTTTCTGCCTAAAAGGATGTTTTTCCTCGCCACTGTTGCACTAAATGCTTGCTCTTGGGGGAATTGTTGGGTCTTTGTAAATTATAGAGTGTGGTCTTGACCTTCTCTATGTTTAAAGTGTCTTGAGATAAATCCTGTCATGATTTGATCCTATGAATAAAATTGAACTGAATTGAAAAAGTGAACATGGAGGGATTTCGGTCCCCACCCTCATTTAAAAAAAAAATGTTCCTGTTAATAATTTAACCAACCTGGTGATGTCACCTGTTGGTAGTTCCATCCATCCAGCTGTTTCCGTTGCTTCTCTCAGTCTTTATATCAGCTGAGTCCATCTGGAATAAATAACATGAGATCATTACACTTGTTAGGGCCCTAAAGATGCATGTTTATTAGCGTTGCCTAGCGTCTGCGTCGGACAGCTCTCCTCCGTCTGTGGGCGGGGAGGACCTGCGAGTCCTCCCACGCCTGACACGGGGCGAGCTGCGTGTCTCGCGTCTGCGTGGCATTGTCAAAAAAAACAACCTGATGGGAGTAACGGGGTCCTATTCATAAACTCTCAAGACAATGTTCTGTGATGTCACTGATGATGATGACACAGTTTATGTGACACATCATCAGTTATGATCTCAACAGAGGCAACATTTCATGATGTCAAATTCCTGTGACTCGATCAATAACACTGCGGTGATGTCACTAGTGATTGAACTAAGTTTTTTTGTTGCAAAGCGTTTGTGATCTCATTGCAGACATCACCGATTCGTTACCTGACCCCATTTGAAGGCAGCATGTTACATCATCAATGACATCAAGGTATGTTGTCCCTGAGATCATAAAAGTCTGGAATGTAATTTTTAGTATTTCTTATTATTTCCCACGGACATTAACAGACTCAGTCAACAGTAATAGTTTTATGTTTTGTGAGCTTTGAGATAATTAGTTTGAGATCAGTTTGGTGTCAGAGATTTGAGAAATGGGACAGTTTGCAAGTGTCAGGAATTCTTGACAATCAAAACTGCAAAGAAGTCTTTCCTTTATTTCTGACTGATCATGTACTTTACCTGTACTCCACCAGTTCCATCTGTTACATAGAAACTACTGTTCACATAGACCGGTGGGGGAGGGTATATAGCCTCAGACATGGCACCCCTTCTCTTCTCTGCTTCTCTTCATAGTCGTCAGATTCATGTACCAACCCTTACAGAGCTGGCTCATGTTGGCCTTGGACCAGCTCTTAGTTATGATGTTATAGTTTTAGACTGCTGGGAGACTTCCTTTGACACACTGAGCTCCTCTCTCCTCTCTCTTTCCATCTGTGTGCATTCATACAAAGCAGTTCGATTGATTGGGGTTAGGCATTTCACCTCGAGTGGTTAAGGTTAGTGTTAGGGGATTGGTCAGGGGATTGGACCTTTACATGTAAGCATGGACGCCTGGCCAATGGTAGTGTGTGAATGCTATTGAAGGGCAGGTCTTGGCGTGGTCATAGTGGGATTCGTAATATCGCATCCTGCTATGCCCTGCCACGCCATGAACTGCTACAACTATTATTTCTAGTCACAGTTCCAATATCTTTATTGTTACTATAATTGCCACTGTTCATCATACAGATTGCTGTAATTATCGTGAATCATTTTCTCTATATCTGTTTATCTGTATCAGTGTCTCTGTGTCCAACAGCCTGGGTCTGTCCCAGGTTTCTGCCTAAAAGGATGTTTTTCCTCGCCACTGTTGCACTAAATGCTTGCTCTTGGTGGAACTGTTGGGTCTTTGTAAATTATAGAGTGTGGTCTAGACCTACTCTATGTTTAAAGTGTCTTGAGATAAATCTTGTTATGATTTGATCCTATGAATAAAATTGAACTGAATTGAAAAAAGTGAACATGGAGGGATTTCGTCCCACCCTCATTTAAAAAAAACAAATGTTCCTGTTAATAATTTAACTAACCTGGTGATGTCACCTGTTGGTAGTTCCATCCATCCAGCTGTTTCCGGTGCTTCTCTCGGTCTTTATATCAGCTGAGTCCATCTGGAATAAATAACATGAGATCATTACACTTGTTAGGGCCCTAAAGATGCATGTTTATTAGCGTTGCCTAGCGTCTCGTCGGACAGCTCTCCTCCGTCTGTGGGCCGCGGGAGGACCTGCGAGTCCTCCCACGCTCTCTTAACGGGCGAGCTGCGTGTCTCGTCTCTGCGTGGCATTGTCAAAAAAAACCCTGATGGGAGTAACGGGGTCCTATTCATAAACTCTCAAGACGATGTTCTGTGATGTCACTGATGATGATGATGACACAGTTTATGTGACACATCATCAGTTATGATCTCAAAAGAGGCAACATTTCATGATGTCAAATTCCTGTGACTCAATCAATAACACTGCGGTGATGTCACTAGTGATTGAAATAAGTTCTTTGTTGCAAAGCGTTTGTGATCTCATCGCTGACATCACTGAATTGTTACCTGACCCCATTTGAAGGCAGCATGTTACATCATCAATGACATCAAGGTATGTTGTCCCTGAGATCATAAAAGTCTGGATTGTTATTTTTAGTATTTCTTATTATTTCCCACAGACATTAACAGACTCAGTCAACAGTAATAGTTTTATGTTTTGTGAGCTTTGAGATAATTAGTTTGAGATCAGTTTGGTGTCAGAGATTTGAGAAATGGGACAGTGCAAGTGTCAGGAATTCTTGACAATCAAAACTGCAAAGAAGTCTTTCCTTTATTTCTGACTAATCATGTACTTTACCTGTACTCCACCAGTTCCATCTGTTACATAGAAACTACTGTTCACATAGACCGGTGGGGGAGGGTATATAGCCTCAGACATGGCACCCCTTCTCTTCTCTGCTTCTCTTCATAGTCGTCAGATTCATGTACCAACCCTTATAGAGCTGGCTCATGTTGGCCTTGGACCAGCTCTTAGTTATGATGTTATACTTTTAGACTGCTGGGAGACTTCCTTTGACACACTGAGCTCCTCTCTCCTCTCTCTTTCCATCTGTGTGCATTCATACAAAGCAGCTCGATTGATTGGGGTTAGGCATTTCAACTCGAGTGGTTAAGGTTAGTGTTAGGGGATTGGTCAGGGGATAGGACCTGTACATGTAAGCATGGACGCCTGTCCAATGGTAGTGTGTGAATGCTATTGAAGGGCAGGTCTTGGCGTGGTCATAGTGGGATTCGTAATATCGCATCCTGCTGTGCCCTGCCACGCCATGAACTGCTACAACTATTATTTCTAGTCACAGTTACAATATCTTCATTGTTACTATAATTGCCACTGTTCATCATACCAACTGCTGTAATTATTGTGAATCATTTTCTCTATATCTTTGTATCTGTATCAGTGTCTCTGTGTCCAACAGCCTGGGTCCGTCCCAGGTTTCTGCCTAAAAGGACGTTTTTCCTCGCCACTGTTGCACTAAATGCTTGCTCTTGGGGGAATTGTTGGGTCTTTGTAAATTATAGAGTGTGGTCTAGACCTACTCTATGTTTAAAGTGTCTTGAGATAAATCTTGTTATGATTTGATCCTACGAATAAAATTTAACTGAATTGAAAAAGTGAACATGGAGGGATTTCGGTCCCACCCTCATTTAAAAAAACAAATGTTCCTGTTAAAAATTTAACTAACCTGGTGATGTCACCTGTTGGTAGTTCCATCCATCCCGCTGTTTCCGGTGCTTCTCTAAGTCTTTATATCAGCTGAGTCCATCTGGAATAAATAACATGAGATCATTACACTTGTTAGGGCCCTAACGATGCATGTTTATTAGCGTTTCCTAGCGTCTGCGTCGGACAGCTCTCCTCCGTCTGTGGGACGGGGAGGACCTGCGAGTCCTCCCACGCTGCGAACGGGCGAGCTGCGTGTCTGCGTCTGCGTGGCATTGTCAAAAAACAACCTGATGGGAGTAACGGGGTCCTATTCATAAACTCTCAAGACGATGTTCTGTGATGTCACTGATGATGATGTCACAGTTTATGTGACACATCAAAAGAGGCAACATTTCATGATGTCAAATTCCTGTGACTCAATCAATAACACTGCGGTGATGTCACTAGTGATTGAACTAAGTTCTTTGTTGCAAAGCGTTTGTGATCTCATCGCTGACATCACCGAATTGTTACCTGACCCCATTTGAAGGCAGCATGTTACATCATCAATGACATCAAGGTATGTTGTCCCTGAGATCATAAAAGTCTGGAATGTTATTTTTAGTATTTCTTATTGTTTCCCACGGACATTAACAGACTCAGTCAACAGTAATAGTTTTATGTTTTGTGAGCTTTGAGATAATTAGTTTGAGATCAGTTTGGTGTCAGTCAGAGATTTGAGAAATGGACATTGCAAGTGTCAGGAATTCTTGACAATCAAAACTGCAAAGAAGTCTTTCCTTTATTTCTGACTGATTATGTAGTTTACCTGTAGTCCACCAGTTCCAGCTGTTTAATAGAAAAACTGTTCATATAGACCGGTGGGGGAGGGTATATAGCCTCAGACATGGCACCCTTCTCTTCTCTGCTTCTCTTCATAGTCGTCAGATTCATGTACCAACCCTTATAGAGCTGGCTCATGTTGGCCTTGGACCAGCTCTTAGTTATGATGTTATACTTTTAGACTGCTGGGAGACTTCCTTTGACACACTGAGCTCCTCTCTCCTCTCTCTTTCCATCTGTGTGCATTCATACAAAGCAGCTCGATTGATTGGGGTTAGGCATTTCACCTCGAGTGGTTAAGGTTAGTGTTAGGGGATTGGTCAGGGGATTGGACCTTTACATGTAAGCATGGACGCCTGGCCGATGGTATTGTGTGAATGCTATATCCTGCTGTGCCCTGCCACGCCATGAACTACTACAACTATTATTTCTAGTCACAGTTACAATATCTTTATTGTTACTATAATTGCTACTGTTCATCATACCAACTGCTGTAATTATCGTGAATCATTTTCTCTATATCTGTGTATCTGTATCAGTGTCTCTGTGTCCAACAGCCTGGGTCTGTCCCAGGTTTCTGCCTAAAAGGACGTTTTTCCTCGCCACTGTTGCACTAAATGCTTGCTTTTGGGGGAATTGTTGGGTTTTTGTAAATTATAGAGTGTGGTCTAGACCTACTCTATGTTTAAAGTGTCTTGAGATTAATCTTGTTATGATTTGATCCTACGAATAAAATTGAACTGAATTGAAAAAGTGAACATGGGGGGATTTCGGTCCCACCCTCATTTAAAAAAAAAAAATGTTCCTGTTAATAATTTAACTAACCAGGTGATGTCACCTGTTGGTAGTTCCATCCATCCAGCTGTTTCCGCTGCTTCTCTAAGTCTTTATATCAGCTGAGTCCATCAGGAATAAATAACATGAGATCATTACACTTGTTAGGGCCCTAAAGGTGCATGTTTATTAGCGTTGCCTAGCGTCTGCGTCGGACAGCTCTCCTCCGTCTGTGGACGCGGGAGGACCTGCGAGTCCTCCTACGCTCTCTGACGGGGCGAGCTGCGTGTCTGCGTCTGCTTGGCATTGTCAAAAAACAACCTGATGGGAGTAACGGGGTCCTATTCATAAACTCTCAAGACGATGTTCTGTGATGTCACTGATGATGATGACACAGTTTATGTGACACATCATCAGTTATGATCTCAAAAGAGGCAACATTTCATGATGTCAAATTCCTGTGACTCAATCAATAACACTGCGGTGATGTCACTAGTGATTGAACTAAGTTCTTTGTTGCAAAGCGTTTGTGATCTCATCGCTGACATCACCGAATTGTTACCTGACCCCATTTGAAGGCAGCATGTTACATCATCAATGACATCAAGGTATGTTGTGCCTGAGATCATAAAAGTCTGGAATGTTATTTTTAGTATTTCTTATTATTTCCCACGGACATTAACAGACTCAGTCAACATCAGTAGTTTTATGTTTTGTGAGCTTTGAGATAATTAGTTTGAGATCAGTTTGGTGTCAGAGATTTCAGAAATGGGACATTGCAAGTGTCAGGAATTCTTGACAATCAAAACTGCAAAGAAGTCTTTCCTTTATTTCTGACTGATCATGTACTTTACCTGTACTCCACCAGTTCCATCTGTTACATAGAAACTACTGTTCACATAGACCAGTGGGGGAGGGTATATAGCCTCAGACATGGCACTCCTTCTCTTCTCTGCTTCTCTTCATAGTCGTCAGATTCATGTACCAACCCTTATAGAGCTGGCTCATGTTGGCCTTGGACCAGCTCTTAGTTACGATGTTATAGTTTTAGACTGCTGGGAGACTTCCTTTGACACACTGAGCTCCTCTCTCCTCTCTCTTTCCATCTGTGTGCATTCATACGAAGCAGCTCGATTGATTGGAGTTAGGCATTTCACCGTGAGTGGTTAAGGTTAGGGTAAGGGGATTGGTCAGTGGATAGGACCTGTACATGTAAGCATGGACGCCTGGCCAATGGTAGTGTGTGAATGCTATTGAAGGGCAGGTCTTGGCGTGGTCATAGTGGGATTCGTAATATCGCATCCTGCTATGCCCTGCCACGCCATGAACTGCTACAACTATTATTTCTAGTCACAGTTCCAATATCTTTATTGTTACTATAATTGCCACTGTTCATCATACCAACTGCTGTAATTATCGTGAATCATTTTCTCTATATCTGTTTATCTGTATCAGTGTCTCTGTGTCCAACAGCCTGGGTCTGTCCCAGGTTTCTGCCTAAAAGGATGTTTTTCCTCGCCACTGTTGCACTAAATGCTTGCTCTTGGGGGAATTGTTGGGTCTTTGTAAATTATAGAGTGTGGTCTTGACCTTCTCTATGTTTAAAGTGTCTTGAGATAAATCCTGTCATGATTTGATCCTATGAATAAAATTGAACTGAATTGAAAAAGTGAACATGGAGGGATTTCGGTCCCACCCTCATTTAAAAAAAACAAATGTTCCTGTTAATAATTTAACCAACCTGGTGATGTCACCTGTTGGTAGTTCCATCCATCCAGCTGTTTCCGTTGCTTCTCTCAGTCTTTATATCAGCTGAGTCCATCTGGAATAAATAACATGAGATCATTACACTTGTTAGGGCCCTAAAGATGCATGTTTATTAGCGTTGCCTAGCGTCTGCGTCGGACAGCTCTCCTCCGTCTGTGGACGCGGGAGGACCTGCGAGTCCTCCTACGTCTACGAACGGGGCGAGCTGCGTGTCTGCGTCTGCGTGGCATTGTCAAAAAACAACCTGATGGGAGTAACGGGGTCCTATTCATAAACTCTCAAGACGATGTTCTGTGATGTCACTGATGATGATGTCACAGTTTATGTGACACATCATCAGTTATGATCTCAACAGAGGCAACATTTCATGATGTCAAATTCCTGTGACTCAATCAATAACACTGCGGTGATGTCACTAGTGATTGAACTAAATTTTTTTTGTTGCAAAGCGTTTATCTCATTGCAGACATCACCGATTCGTTACCTGACCCCATTTGAAGGCAGCATGTTACATCATCAATGACATCAAGGTATGTTGTCCCTGAGATCATAAAAGTCTGGAATGTTATTTTTAGTATTTCTTATTATTTCCCACGGACATTAACAGACTCAGTTAACAGTAATAGTTTTATGTTTTGTAAGCTTTGAGATAATTAGTTTGAGATCAGTTTGGTGTCAGAGATTTGAGAAATGGGACAGTGCAAGTGTCAGGAATTCTTGACAATCAAAACTGCAAAGAAGTCTTTCCTTTATTTCTGACTGATCATGTACTTTACCTGTAATACACCAGTTCCATCTGTTACATAGAAACTACTGTTCACATAGACCAGTGGGGGAGGGTATATAGCCTCAGACATGGCACTCCTTCTCTTCTCTGCTTCTCTTCATAGTCGTCAGATTCATGTACCAACCCTTATAGAGCTGGCTCATGTTGGCCTTGGACCAGCTCTTAGTTATGATATTATAGTTTTAGACTGTTGGGAGACTTCCTTTGACACACTGAGCTCCTCTCTCCTCTCTCTTTCCATCTGTGTGCATTCATACAAAGCAGCTCGATTGATTGGGGTTAGGCATTTCAGCTTGAGTGGTTAAGGTTAGGGTTAGGGGATTGGTCAGGGGATAGGACCTGTACATGTAAGCATGGACGCCTGGCCAATGGTAGTGTGTGAATGCTATTGAAGGGCAGGTCTTGGCGTGGTCATAGTGGGATTCGTAATATCGCATCCTGCTATGCCCTGCCACGCCATGAACTACTACAACTATTATTTTTAGTCACAGTTCCAATATCTTTATTGTTACTATAATTGCCACTGTTCATCTTACCAACTGCTGTAATTATCGTTAATCATTTTCTCTATATCTGTTTATCTGTATCAGTGTCTCTGTGTCCAACAGCCTGGGTCTGTCCCAGGTTTCTGCCTAAAAGGATGTTTTTCCTCGCCGCTGTTGCACTAAATGCTTGCTCTTGGAGGAATTGTTGGGTCTTTGTAAATTATAGAGTGTGGTCTAGACCTACTCTATGTTTAAAGTGTCTTGAGATAAATCCTGTCATGATTTGATCCTACGAATAAAATTGAACTGAATTGAAAAAGTGAACATGGAGGGATTTCGGTCCCACCCTCATTTAAAAAAAACAAATGTTCCTGTTAATAATTTAACCAACCTGGTGATGTCACCTGTTGGTAGTTCCATCCATCCAGCTGTTTCCGGTGCTTCTCTCGGTCTTTATATCAGCTGAGTCCATCTGGAATAAATAACATGAGATCATTACACTTGTTAGGGCCCTAAAGATGCATGTTTATTAGCGTTGCCTAGCGTCTGCGTCGGACAGCTCTCCTCCGTCTGTGGACGCGGGAGGACCTGCGAGTCCTCCCACGCTCACGAGGCGGCGAGCTGCGTGTCTGCGTCTGCGTGGCATTGTCAAAAAACAACCTGATGGGAGTGACGGGGTCCTATTCATAAACTCTCAAGACAATGTTCTGTGATGTCACTGATGATGATGACACAGTTTATGTGACACATCATCAGTTATGATCTCAAAAGAGGCAACATTTCATGATGTCAAATTCCTGTGACTCAATCAATAACACTGCGGTGATGTCACTAGCGATTGAACTAAGTTCTTTGTTGCAAAGCGTTTGTGATCTCATCGCTGACATCACCGAATTGTTACCTGACCCCATTTGAAGGCAGCATGTTACATCATCAATGACATCAAGGTATGTTGTCCCTGAGATCATAAAAGTCTGGAATGTAATTTTTAGTATTTCTTATTATTTCCCACGGACATTAACAGACTCAGTCAACAGTAATAGTTTTATGTTTTGTGAGCTTTGAGATAATTAGTTTGAGATCAATTTGGTGTCAGAGATTTGAGGAATGGGACAGTGCAAGTGTCAGGAATTCTTGACAATCAAAACTGCAAAGAAGTCTTTCCTTTATTTCTGACTGATCATGTAGTTTACCTGTACTCCACCAGTTCCATCTGTTACATAGAAACTACTGTTCACATAGACCAGTGGGGGAGGGTATATAGCCTCAGACATGGCACTCCTTCTCTTCTCTGCTTCTCTTCATAGTCGTCAGATTCATGTACCAACCCTTATAGAGCTGGCTCATGTTGGCCTTGGACCAGCTCTTAGTTATGATATTATAGTTTTAGACTGTTGGGAGACTTCCTTTGACACACTGAGCTCCTCTCTCCTCTCTCTTTCCATCTGTGTGCATTCATACAAAGCAGTTCGATTGATTGGGGTTAGGCATTTCACCTCGAGTGGTTAAGGTTAGTGTTAGGGGATTGGTCAGGGGATTGGACCTTTACATGTAAGCATGGACGCCTGGCCAATGGTAGTGTGTGAATGCTATTGAAGGGCAGGTCTTGGCGTGGTCATAGTGGGATTCGTAATATCGCATCCTGCTATGCCCTGCCATGCCATGAACTGCTACAGCTATTATTTCTAGTCACAGTTCCAATATCTTTATTGTTACTATAATTGCCACTGTTCATCATACCAACTGCTGTAATTATCGTGAATCATTTTATCTATATCTGTGTATCTGTATCAGTGTCTCTGTGTCCAACAGCCTGGGTTTGTCCCAGGTTTCTGTCTAAAAGGAAGTTTTTCCTCGCCACTGTTGCACTAAATGCTTGCTCTTGGGGGAATTGTTGGGTCTTTGTAAATTATAGAGTGTGGTATAGACCTACTCTATGTTTAAAGTGTCTTGAGATAAATCTTGTTATGATTTGATCCTACGAATAAAATTGAACTGAATTGAAAAAAAGTGAACATGGGGGATTTCGGTCCCACCCTCATTTAAAAAAAAAAAATGTTCCTGTTAATAATTTAACCAACCTGGTGATGTCACCTGTTGGTAGTTCCATCCATCCAGCTGTTTCCGGTGCTTCTCTCGGTCTTTATATCAGCTGAGTCCATCTGGAATAAATAACATGAGATCATTACACTTGTTAGGGCCCTAAAGATGCATGTTTATTAGCGTTGCCTAGCGTCTGCGTCGGACAGCTCTCCTCCGTCTGTGGACGCGGGAGGACCTGCGAGTCCTCCTACGCCTACGAACGGGGCGAGCTGCGTGTCTGCGTCTGCGTGGCATTGTCAAAAAACAACCTGATGGGAGTGACGGGGTCCTATTCATAAACTCTCAAGACGATGTTCTGTGATGTCACTGATGATGATGACACAGTTTATGTGACACATCATCAGTTATGATCTCAAAAGAGGCAACATTTCATGATGTCAAATTCCTGTGACTCAATCAATAACACTGCGGTGATGTCACTAGTGATTGAGCTAAGTTCGTTGTTGCAAAGCGTTTGTGATCTCATCGCTGACATCACCGAATTTTTACCTGACCCCATTTGAAGGCAGCATGTTACATCATCAATGACATCAAGGTATGTTGTGCCTGAGATCATAAAAGTCTGGAATGTTATTTTTAGTATTTCTTATTATTTCCCACGGACATTAACAGACTCAGTCAACAGCAGTAGTTTTATGTTTTGTGAGCTTTGAGATAATTAGTTTGAGATCAGTTTGGTGTCAGAGATTTGAGAAATGGGACAGTGCAAGTGGCAGGAATTCTTGACAATCAAAACTGCAAAGAAGTCTTTCCTTTATTTCTGACTGATTATGTAGTTTACCTGTAGTCCACCAGTTCCATCTGTTACATAGAAAAACTGTTCATATAGACCGGTGGGGGAGGGTATATAGCCTCAGACATGGCACCCTTCTCTTCTCTGCTTCTCTTCATAGTCGTCAGATTCATGTACCAACCCTTATAGAGCTGGCTCATGTTGGCCTTGGACCAGCTCTTAGTTATGATGTTATACTTTTAGACTGCTGGGAGACTTCCTTTGACACACTGAGCTCCTCTCTCCTCTCTCTTTCCATCTGTGTGCATTCATACGAAGCAGCTCGATTGATTGGGGTTAGGCATTTCACCTCGAGTGGTTAAGGTTAGTGTTAGGGGATTGGTCAGGGGATTGGACCTTTACATGTAAGCATGGACGCCTGGCCAATGGTAGTGTGTGAATGCTATTGAAGGGCAGGTCTTGGCGTGGTCATAGTGGGATTCGTAATATCGTGTCCTGCTATGCCCTGCCACGCCATGAACTGCTACAACTATTATTTCTAGTCACAGTTCCAATATCTTTTTTGGTACTATAACTTCTGGTTAATGTCACTTTGGTTAATGTCAACTTTTCATGACCAAGACAACTTCTGGTTAATGTCACTTTGATTAATGTCAACTTGTCCTGGGGGGGCAACGCATATTTGCCAATTCCCCACACAGTGAAATGATAGATACCAGAAAACTTGTTCGCTGAGCAGAGGATTTTTAATTTTTTTTAAGTTCTCGTGCCGTCTTTTTTTTCTCAAGATTTTATCTCATTTTCTAATCAGCATTTAAATGTTTTTTTCAGATCCAAGACTGTTGTTCAGTAAATCTATCGCTGACATACAGCGCTGTACTGTTCCTCTTTATATACACTTCTTTTTTCTACCAAAACTGATTAGTGCTGGTAAGGGGGTACTTGGCTTAAAGTAACTATTCGAAAGGGGTAAATTATTGAAAAAAGTGTGAGAACCAATGCCATAGACTGTAAAATTTAGGTTGAGATATCCACAATTAGGACTAGAAGCGATTGCAGACATCCACAAATGTAAATGACAGTAGCCTTAGTTCTTTTATTAAGCCATAGACTAGTAAAACAGTTAAACTTATATATATATATATATATATATATATATATATATATTTTATATATTTATATATTTATGATTAAATATAATTAAGATAAATATATATATATATATATATATATATATATATATATATATATACTTAGTTATACTTCAGGAAAAGGTTTTACTTGTCACTGTTGGACTAATTTCTTGCTCTTCGGGGGAATTGTCGGGTCATTGTAAATCATATAAGTGTCACTTATTCGATTCAATTCAATTTTATTCATAGTATCACATTCATAGTGTGCACGCACACACACACACAGACACACACACGCGCGCACACCGACGCGCACACACACACGCAGACACACACACACACACGCACACACGCAGACACACACACACGCACACACGCAGCCAGACGTATACAGACGTATACAGATGCACACACACTCATAGACACACGCGCACACAGACATATACAGACGCACACACAGACACACAATCACACACACACAGACACACGCGCACACACACACACATGCACACAGACGTATACAGACGCACACACACACACACACATACACACACTCACACACAATCACACAGACGCACACACACACACACGCACACACACACACACACACACACACACACTTACACAGACGCACACACATTGTGTCATTGACGTGGCAAAAAGCAATTTCCTACCACAGGTTGTCGGTGCGATAATGAGGAAATGAACAGCCCGTGGCGGAAAATGTCTTCCATCCGGTGTTTTAATGACTTTAATGTATTTTTATGAAGTGAGGAAACACACACACACACACACACACACACACACACACACACACACACACACACACACACACACACACAGACAGAAGATGTGAGGGCTGTTGTCGTCTCGTCTTTTCAAAAGAAATGAATCATCATAAAAGTTAGAAGTTAAAGCTTTCACATGAATGAAGGACTGAAGAGCAACTTGTTCCCACTTACTGGAATAATATTGAGCTGCCTCCAGCATTTGCCTTCCATCAGGCCACAGTGTGCTTCAGGTACACTCAGCTCAACAGGTTCTGGACAAGTAATTAATGCAGTGTGAGCCTCTTTTCAGGGGCGTAGCACCAGACCCTGGGCCCTATGCATAGGCAGTCCTGATGGGCCCCCATGTTCCTCAACATATAGCTAATTATAGACATTATAGCCTATTAATTTAAAATTAAACATGTTTTAAATTAGGCTATTACAATGGTGTGTTATATGCAAACAGCATTGCTAGTGTAGTTTATTCATTTAGCCTTTACCTCAGATTACATGTATAACCAAATTATCATTTGAAAGTGCATGTTCTGCACTTTCAATGGGTTGTCTCCAGGGGCGGATTAAGGTGGTCAGGGGCCCCTAGGCTGCTCTTTATGTGAGCCCCCCCTTAATCATTGCACTTTACTGGAAAAATGTATTTAGACACACACACACACACACACACGCACCAATTACCACCACACCACATAGGTAAAATAAGAAAACTAACATAAAACTAACATTAACAGAGATGTAAGTGGAAAGAATACCAGATATTATCCTCTGCCACCACAGCACCAAAACAATTACAATGGAAATGTAACTAAACAGCAAAGCAGCATAATTCCCTGGATTCACAGTTCAACAGCAAGCTGGTAATCACTTTTATCTTTCTAAACCAACAGGTAGGCTACAGCATCTGCGGCAGTGCAGAACACCTGGTTTTACTGAGGCAAAATCACAACATCACTACCAGTGGTGGAAGAAGTATTCAGATATTTTACTTCAGTAAAAGTACTAATACCATACTGTCCTGCATTGAAAATGTTACTTAAGTAAAAGTATGTAAGTATCATCAGGAAAATGTAGTTGAAATATTAAAAGTGAAAGTACTGAATGTCGAAAAATCCTCATTTTTTTAAACAAACCAAACAAATTTATTGTCAATCAACTAGTGTTTAATGGTCTCATCATCTCAGCTGACCTGTAGCCGTTATGTTGTCGGCTAGTTTACTTTAGAATCAAACATCATGTGTTCTGTGTGCAGTAATCTTAATGTGTAAAGTAACTAGTAACTAAAGTAACTAGTAACTAAAGCTGTAACAGATGAATGTAGTGGAGTAAAAAGTATTAGATTTATCTCTGAAATGTAGCGGAGTAGAAGTAGAAAGTGGCATGAAAAGACTCTAGTAAAGTACAAGTACTTCAACATTTGGACTCAAGTACAGTACTAGAGTACATGTACTTAGTTACATTCCACCAATGATCATTACTGAGACACAAACCCCTGTGCAATACACTAAACTGTGAATCAAATAAAAATAATAAAAACAGCAGCAGCAGCACATAACACTGTTATTAACGACCATAATGAAACATGTATTAATAACTGTTCATGTAGGCTACGTATTGTTGCATAATCATCAGGATCCGAGCTATAGGTAGCAGCTGGGACGGACTGGGACCGAAAATTGGCCCTGGCATTTTGGCCCAGACCACACCACAGAAGATCACAAATACCAGCCGTCCTTGCTCTCCCCTGAATATATATAGCAACTCCTACTCCTTAAAAATACTAATGCCATGTAATGAGTAAGCAAGAATCAGTGAGAGTTGAGATATTAAATACTTCAAAAAAGTGCCATTTATTAATAC
>NC_041341.1:140000-142500 GCF_004354835.1 Perca flavescens
ATTAATAACTGTTATATTAGGACATACAGTATGTATCCATCAGTATATTAATAACTGTTCTATTAGGACATACAGTATGTATCCATCAGTATATTAATAACTGTTCTATTAGGACATACAGTATGTATCCATCAGTATATTAATAACTGTTCTATTAGGACATACAGTATGTATCCATCAGTATATTAATAACTGTTCTATTAGGACATACAGTATGTATCCATCAGTATATTAATAACTGTTCTATTAGGACATACAGTATGTATCCATCAGTATATTAATACCTGTTATATTAGGACATACAGTATGCATCCATCAGTATATTAATAACTGTTCTATTAGGACATACAGTATGCATCCATCAGTATATTAATAACTGTTCTATTAGGACATACAGTATGTATCCATCAGTATATTAATAACTGTTCTATTAGGACATACAGTATGTATCCATCAGTATATTAATAACTGTTCTATTAGGACATACAGTATGTATCCATCAGTATATTAATAACTGTTCTATTAGGACATACAGTATGTATCCATCAGTATATTAATAACTGTTCTATTAGGACATACAGTATGTATCCATCAGTATATTAATAACTGTTCTATTAGGACATGCAGTATGTATCCATCAGTATATTAATAACCATTAGGACATACAGTATGTATCCATCAGTATATTAATAACTGTTCTATTAGGACATACAGTATGTATCCCTCAGTATATTAATAACTGTTCTATTAGGACATACAGTATGTATCCATCAGTATATTAATAACTGTTATATTAGGACATACAGTATGTATCCATCAATATATTAATAACTGTTCTATTAGGACATGCAGTATGTATCCATCAGTATATTAATAACTGTTATATTAGGACATACAGTATGTATCCATCAGTATATTAATAACTGTTCTATTAGGACATACAGTATGTATCCATCAGTATATTAATACCTGTTATATTAGGACATACAGTATGTATCCATCAGTATATTAATAACTGTTATATTAGGACATACAGTATGTATCCATCAGTATATTAATAACTGTTTTATTAGGACATACAGTATGCATCCATCAGTATATTAATAACTGTTCTATTAGGACATACAGTATGTATCCATCAGTATATTAATAACTGTTCTATTAGGACATACAGTATGTATCCATCAGTATATTAATAACTGTTCTATTAGGACATACAGTATGTATCCATCAGTATATTAATACCTGTTATATTAGGACATACAGTATGTATCCATCAGCATATTAATAACTGTTCTATTAGGACATACAGTATGTATCCATCAGTATATTAATAACTGTTATATTAGGACATACAGTATGTATCCATCAGTATATTAATAACTGTTCTATTAGGACATACAGTATGTATCCATCAGTATATTAATAACTGTTCTATTAGGACATACAGTATGTATCCATCAGTATATTAATAACTGTTCTATTAGGACATACAGTATGTATCCATCAGTATATTAATACCTGTTATATTAGGACATACAGTATGTATCCATCAGCATATTAATAACTGTTCTATTAGGACATACAGTATGTATCCATCAGTATATTAATAACTGTTCTATTAGGACATACAGTATGTATCCATCAGTATATTAATAACTGTTCTATTAGGACATACAGTATGTATCCATCAGTATATTAATACCTGTTATATTAGGACATACAGTATGTATCCATCAGCATAGTAATAACTGTTCTATTAGGACATACAGTATGTATCCATCAGTATATTAATAACTGTTATATTAGGACATACAGTATGTATCCATCAGCATATTAATAACTGTTCTATTAGGACATACAGTATGTATCCATCAGCATATTAATAACTGTTCTATTAGGACATGCAGTATGTATCCATCAGCATATTAATAACTGTTCTATTAGGACATGCAGTATGTATCCATCAGTATATTAATAACTGTTCTGGCATATTAATCATCATCACAGCCCGCTCATTAAACACAGACCCTCCACCATCATCTCTCACATCAGTAATCACTTCTCTATTACTCTGTGAGAGGAGGACTCAATGGAGGCAGACATGAAATGATACAGAGAGGAGCCTTAGTGCACTGGAGGGGAACACATTAACTCTTTCATTGGTTCTTTTCTACCAGAGTGTGTGTGTGTGTGTGTGTGTGTGTGTGTGTGTGTGTGTGTGTGTGTGTGTGTGTGTGTGTGTGTGTGTGTGTGGCTGTATCAGGACGTGTGTGTGTGTGTGTGTGTGTGTGTGTGTGTGTGACTTCAGTTCACTTTCGTTCTTGCTCTTGTTCTTCTCCATCTTCCACCTCTAAACGACACCATGTTTCATAATTACGATTGCGCCCATGCAGCTGTTTTTATTGGCTGCTGTAATCAGGATCGGCCTAGTGATGGAGAGTCTGCACCAGCTCTGTTAAACCACAATGAATACTGAATGAGAACTAAATCTACGAGC
>NC_041341.1:147500-162500 GCF_004354835.1 Perca flavescens
GATTGGGTCATAACCACGAGACTTACTGTCACACAGTAGAGGAATTACCGTATAGTACAGGAGAAGCTCACAGGCAGTTTGGACTTCCATTATCTGTTTAGGTTTAATTACTAATGTTAACTAGCATGTTAGTGATCAGTAATTACTAATGTTAACTAGCATGTTAGTGATCAGTAATTACTAATGTTAACTAGCATGTTAGTGATCAGTAATTACTAATGTTAACTAGCATGTTAGTGATCAGTAATTAGTGTCTATGTTATCTCCTTACATATACCTACACTCTCCGTCTCTGTAAGATTGGGAATGATTGAGATTTCTCTTAGCACAGCTACCAGAAGACTTCACACTTTCAGACACGTTGCTCACGTCACATCTACGTCTTCAAGCTCAGTTGGAGGCTGCTCAGTAACACTCAGCCAGCACCGGGAAAGAGACTTCTGATATCCTTCACTGGTCTCGTTCAGAGACACGGGGTCTGGTGGTCCATTCTTGTATACTGTCTATGCATGTTTTACTGTAAGACGAGCTCAGAGTTTAGTGTGTATGTGAGTTAGAGAAATAGGGAGAGACAGACTCTCTCAGTGTCTCTGCTCAGAGCAGACAGCTGTTGGCTATCAGAGCAGAGAGTACATCAGCAGTTTACTTGTTAAGTGGTGGTGAATGTACAGTGGAGGTTTCAGTTTGTCTCTGGGAGAGCAGCTGGTAAAAGCTCCGACACACAGAGAGAGAAAGAGAAGAGAGAAAGAGAGACAGAGAGAGAGGAGACGAGAGGATGGGGAAGCCTAGTCTACCGACCAATCAGATACATCTGTAGTCACTTTGTGAAATGGTCACGTTATTTAATCCATTGATTCGTGTTCACAGGCATGTTTTTCTCATTTTTTTTTTCCGTGGTGGCCGACACGAAAATGTAAACTAATGTATTTCAATGGGAAGCATATGTCGTGGTCACAGCACGACTACAGTAGGGAGTAGTACGAAATGCCGAAAATCTGCGTAAGTTAACCGTCCTGTTATTGTCGCGCGAAAGCGAAAAGGGTCCCAATTTGTCACAAGTCGCACTGCGTTTTGAACACGTTTGTGGCGCCCCCTGGCGTTTATTAGACGCCACCACGCGTGTGGCGCCACAAACGTGTTGAAAATGCTCTGCGAATATTTGACGAATTGTGACCCTTTTGGCTTTCCATACTCAACCTCTGCCATCCCGTTATTGTCGCGTATTGTGACCCTTTTGGCTTTCATTACATTACATTACATGTTATATAGCTGACGCTTTTATCCAAAGCGACTTACAATTGCTATATATATCTCAGAGGTTGCACGCCTCTGGAGCAACTAGGGGTTAAGTGTCTTGCTCAGGGACACATTGGCTGATGTATCACAGTGGGAATCGAACTCGGATCTTCCACACCAAAGGCACATGTCATGTCCAAAGGCACATGTCATATCCAAAGGCACATGTCATATCCATAGGCACATGTCATATCCAAAGGCACATGTCATATCCATAGGCACATGTCATATCCAAAGGCACATGTCATATCCAAAGGCACATGTCATATCCAAAGGCACATGTCATATCCATAGGCACATGTCATATCCAAAGGCACATGTCATATCCACGTCTCCCGGCGTGTGAAAGGTGAATTATACCAGCCGCATCCAAGGTGGCGCGCGCCATCATGACGTCAAAATGACAAAGCGGAAACAGGAAGCCTGAACGAGCTTGCCGAGAACGTGCTGCGAGGACTCTCAGAGTGACTGCAGGACTCTCTGGTAAACCTTACCGGGTTAAGATAAGCTCTGTTATGGTGAAGGAAAGGCTCGATCCCACCAAGTAGATCATCCAATCAGATCGCAGCATTGACGCCAATGCTGCTGCCAGTTCTGCCATTGTTAACCTTTTTTTTTTCTTCTTCTTCTTCTAGTCTGTAGAAAGAACAACGTCGGTAGCCTTTGCTCATTAGGGAGAAGACTGCAGCTAGTGTCTCCACCACCAGCGCTGTTATAAATGGTTACGGCGATTTCATGACGTCGACATGATGTGTATATGTGTGTGTGTGTGTGTGTGTGTGTGTGTGGTAGAGTGAGTGAGAGAGTGATGGTGATTATCTCCAGAGTGAGTAGTGACTCTAGAGTCCTAGTGAGAGAACCATAGAGTCTCCCCTGTTCTTTCTGACCACGGTGGGACATCTGGAGCAGGAGAAGTTAACCCTCTCCTCGATTGGTCCATCGTTCCACACTGAACTCTTTGACCATTTCTAGGGGTAGGCCTACATCCTGGTACTTTCAGTGCACTGACTTTTTGCGTTATCTCCACGATATACTTAAAACTAAGTGTTTGGAGTGAGCAAAGTAGGCGCTTTGAGACACAACCAGAATGTCACTCTGGACCAAAGTGTCGGACAGACCTTAGACAGACCTTTGACCTTTGACCTTTGACCCAGCAAAGAGACACAGCACTGGGGACTAAAAACAGAACAGGACAAACAATAGTTTCCCAGCCCAAAAGCTAATCGGTAATCAGTTCAGCAAATCCCTCCAGATGAAATAGATTACATAATAGATTAGTCCAAACTCCATCTGTTGGCTTCTTCTGCTTGTTAGAAACATGACTCAGTACACAACAAGCTGTGCAGATTGTAAGTGATTCAGTTGGGGAAAAGCTTGCAAATCCAACTTAAGCCCTTGTGTTTCCAAAATATATAACTCAATATTATTGTTATTATTATTATTATTATTAGGTTTTTCTCTGTGATCTTGGAAAAATGTATGGATCATTTAGGATCATTTTTATCAACAGGCTCCGATTGCTGGACTGGTTGGATCTTTTAGGATCATTTTTATCAACAGGCCCCCACTGCAAACTAATTGAATAGCCCTGTTGTTCTGTAAGAAAATGTTGGAGACCAAGAAGCTGGTTAAACAGTGATTTGGCTCAGATTGAGCTGACGGCAGAGACAAAGGGAAGGCAAGACAAAGGATCTTGGCCTACATGTGAATCCCAAAGCCAGTTTCACCAAACTCCTACAGGCAGAGTCGCCAAGATGGAGAATCTACCTTCACCACATGCTAGGCAATGCAGACTGGTGGTGAGACAAAGAACTGCTTCACACCTGTGACAAAGTTGCAGTTTTCCCATTGGCTGTCGGGCCTTTGAATGCACCACCCCGCCACTAGGAGGCGAAGGAAGGATAAAAGCTGTCCGTGTTTGTGTTTCTTCGCTTTTTCCACGGTGACTCATGTCACTACAGGAGGCACTCTAGTCCGGGCTAGCTAGCCAGCATCACCTCGCTGGTCGAGTTTTGAGTTGGGACAACTTTATATCGGTCTGATATACAAAGGGGATCCGAGGAAATACTGGCCGAGTATTCCCTCATCTGCAGCGGGTTTAATCACCCAGGATTCAAGAAAAGGACTGCGTTCTGTTTCTTGCTTTTTTTTTTAAATTTATTTATTTATTTATTTGGGACAGTGCACATTAATGAACAATCTAACATTTCTGTACAGACTGTAAATGAGCCAGGTTATAGCATAAATGCTAATTTTCACCTGTAGTCCCGAGGCAGGAAAACAACAACATGCAAGATAATGCAAAGCAAAAGAATATGACAATATACAATATCAAACAAGGAACACATTATCACACATTCAGACAGATTACATTACATCAGTAAAATTAGTCAAAATGATGACATAACTGGGAACTTTTAAGAAATAGTTTAAAGTGCTTTTTAAATGTGCAATAAGTTGGACATTCTCTAATGTTCGTTGGGAAGGTGTTCTAGAAATGACCTCCTCTGACAGACAGAACAGTTTGTCCAAAGGTAGTTTTTCTATGCGGGATCTCTATATCTCCTCTAAATGAGGCTCTGGTACAATAACCTCTGTCAGACATTGGTTTAATGTATGTAGAAAGCTAAGGTGGAGCAAGTCCATGAAAAACTTTATAAATTAGACAACTGTTTTAAAAATGAATAAAATTTTCAAAATTGAGCATATTGTCGACCTGGATCACGTATCGTCCCCTGCTCTGGACGAAATGGATCGTTAACCTCTGGCAAGAGATTAACTGACAAACAACACACACAGTAAGAGGCTTACACAGTTCTGGGCAGACGTTAGAACTAGTTCGTTTTGGTTTGTTTATTAATGAGCAAAGGGTTCGCAACCGCTTGTGCCATTAATGTGATCTGATTGTAATCATGTAACGGTCCATATATGATTATGAATCTGTTTTCTGTGAATGTATCAATAGATCACGATACCGTTGATTATGTTGTGTTAAGTAGCTGGGTATAACTGTAATCACTACCTGCTAAATCACCCCTTTCACAGAGTTTAGTTACTGTCTGCGAGATAATCGCAGTGAATCAGCTGTTAGCCACTGGAGTGGTTATAATGACCAAAGTTTCCCTCTGTAAATCAAAAGTCTCAGTCTGTCCTAACTACACGTGGGGTCCAGACCTGGGTGGCTGAGGGAGCTGGCAATTATCGATAACTAAGATCAGAGTGTTTTCCTCCTTTATTCTGTTCCTTTTACTAACACACACACACGGACACAAGCTAGCCACGTATCTCCCGAGCTAACGCTGCTAGTTTAACCACGTGGGGTTACCTGTTCAACCCCTCCTCGTGCACCCAGCACCACTATCGCCCCTTGAGGCTAAATAGTTTTGTGCAGCTCACAGGAGTAGCCATTTTTGGAGTTGTAGTTTTGTGTTAGAACTACATTTCAACACCGCCCCTCCTCTTCACTCACTCTCTCTCTCACACACACACACACACACACACACAACACATGCTGTTTTGTTTTTGCTTTGTTTTTGGGTTGTGATACTGAAAAAGGTATAGAAGTTTATTATGGAAGGATTATTGATTAGCTACTGATAATTGTGACGTTAATAAATCTTATTATTCTTAATAAGCAGTTGCTTGTGATTATTTGTGTACTTGTTGTAATAATTGCTGGCTAAAAAGGTCCGTGCTCGAAATCACCCCTTCCTTTGTTTCCTTTTAAAGGATTTTCACAGAAATGAGACTGTTCCACAGTTTGATTATTGGTCCCTGACTTGCAGGGTGGTGCCCCGTTTTGATTGTTTGTCGATTTGATACAGTTATTAATAACAATATTCATAACTTTATTAATATTGATAAAACATCTTTTGATAATTTGCCAATGATCAAATCTGTACCCTAAGAGAATCCAACAACAAGAACCAGAGGACAATTAACTGTTTCTTTCAATAAAGGAACATTTCTAAGATAAGAGCCTTGGTGTCAAAGGCCGAATTTGAGATGATTATTCATGCATTTATTTCATCTCGTTTAGACTATTGCAACAGCCTTTTTATTTGTCTTGATAAGAAAGATCTTTGTCGCCTCCAGACGGTCCAAAATCCCGCTGCTAGGCTCTTAACCCATACTAGTAAAAGGGCTCCTCACGTTGTCTGAAATTAACAGGTCAGAGATTTTTATTTCCCCCCAGTACACATTTTAAAACTAGAGGGGACCATTCGTTTCAAGCTGTGGCACCTAGTTCAGTTCAGTTCAGTTCAGTTCAGTTTTTATTTGTCATTGCTACATCATAACAACGAAATATTGTTAGAGCAAAAACAAACAGACAGGCATATCATTTTAAGCGGTTCACCCGTTTGCTTTATCTATATATGTCCCCATGAAAATAATTTACCCATGAATTTATACCTAATTTAATTTGACTCCCCATAAATACCCCTAGAATAACTTCGTACCTAAGTTAGCTTCCCATAAATCCCTCTAGAAAAACCCCATCAAGTGCTATGTCCATTAAAGTGCATGGTGCAATCGATAAATCATTGTAATATTTTTGCAGCAATGCAATGTCCAGGTCACAGGTATTGATGGTGTATGGGCAGAGACATTATGTCACAAAGGGATGTCCGATGGGGAATGGGGGGGTAGTATGTCCATTAAGCAACCTGACTGCATGGGGAACGCATCGCCTCCTTTCCGTATGCTGTTTGGACTCAGTTACAAATTTTAAAACTGAGTTGAAAACGCTTCTTTTCAAAGAGGCGTTTAATTAAACTGTAGTGTGGTTATATCCGGTTTTATGTGTTTTTCTACTTATTTTGATTATGTACTGTAATGTATAAATGTTGTGTAGCCATCCATTTGTTGTGAAGCACTTTGTGATTTTTATCTGTGAAATGTGCTCTATAAATATTACTTACTTACTTACTTATAAAAGAACGGATGAAGGCTAAAGTGACAGCTCATGCTGAACTCTCCATGTCTTTATTCGTGGGTTCTCCCGTGCTCTGCAGGACCTGCAGTGTCCACACAGGCTGAACACGCTAGCTGTTGCCATGAGCACGGCACTTCCACATGTGGCCGTCTGACTCATACCTGCTGGCTGCATGACTCATTGGGGTGGTGGGGGGAGGGAAGAGACTGAGAGGGGAGCCTGTGGTCTCAGAGAGAGACCACATCATTCTGCACAGAGCAAGGCCATTATATGTGCAATGGAGAGTGGAGGTGTGTGGGATTTAGCAGCATGCACTGAAACTAAAATGCTTTTCACCCAAAGACGTGTGTTCAGTGTTCAGTGACGTTTGATTTGGAGGCAGACGTCAAGACTGTGCTGATGTCACTGCAGAGAAAAGGAAAAGAAGAGTTTTACACACAAGATTTAAAAAAAAAAAAAAAAAAAAAATCAGCAAGGATGCGATGAACATAACATACAACATACACTCCATCAAGGTAGAGATAGCCTGGTTGGTACCAAAGCCTTCTCAGCTGTAACTAAGAGTTACCTCAACGGTTGTGATTGGTGTAGAGCCCTCCTCAGTGGTTGTGATTGGTGTAGAGCCCTCCTCAGTGGTTGTGATTGGTGTAGAGCCCTCCTCAGTGGTTGTGATTGGTGTAGAGCCCTCCTCAGTGGTTGTGATTGGTGTAGAGCCCTCCTCAACGGTTGTGATTGGTGTAAAGCCCTCCTCAGTGGTTGTGATTGGTGTAGAGCCCTCCTCAATGGTTGTGATTGGTGTAAAGCCCTCCTCAGTGGTTGTGATTGGTGTAGAGCCCTCCTCAACGGTTGTGATTGGTGTAAAGCCCTCCTCAGTGGTTGTGATTGGTGTAGAGCCCTCCTCAACGGTTGTGATTGGTGTAAAGCCCTCCTCAACGGTTGTGATTGGTGTAAAGCCCTCCTCAGTGGTTGTGATTGGTGTAGAGCCCTCCTCAGTGGTTGTGATTGGTGTAGAGCCCTCCTCAGTGGTTGTGATTGGTGTAGAGCCCTCCTCAGTGGTTGTGATTGGTGTAGAGTCCTCCTCAACGGTTGTGATTGGTGTAAAGCCCTCCTCAGTGGTTGTGATTGGTGTAGAGCCCTCCTCAACGGTTGTGATTGGTGTAAAGCCCTCCTCAGTGGTTGTGATTGGTGTAGAGCCCTCCTCAGTGGTTGTGATTGGTGTAGAGCCCTCCTCAGTGGTTGTGATTGGTGTAGAGCCCTCCTCAGTGGTTGTGATTGGTGTAGAGCCCTCCTCAGTGGTTGTGATTGGTGTAGAGCCCTCCTCAACGGTTGTGATTGGTGTAAAGCCCTCCTCAGTGGTTGTGATTGGTGTAGAGCCCTCCTCAACGGTTGTGATTGGTGTAAAGCCCTCCTCAGTGGTTGTGATTGGTGTAGAGCCCTCCTCAGTGGTTGTGATTGGTGTAGAGCCCTCCTCAGTGGTTGTGATTGGTGTAGAGCCCTCCTCAACGGTTGTGATTGGTGTAGAGCCCTCCTCAGTGGTTGTGATTGGTGTAAAGTCTGTCTCTCCGTGTCTGTCTGTCTCTGTTTGTCCTTCTGTGTCTCTTTGTCTGTCTGTTTCTATCTCTGTCTGTCTGTCTCTCTCTCGGTGTCTCTGTCCGTCCTCTCTCTCTCTTTCACCTCTCCCTCTGCCTGTCTGTCTCCATCTTCCCTCTTGTTTATCCCTCTAAGTCTGCACTTTTCTGCCTCCACTTTGAAGTCGTCTCTCAGCTGTCTCCCCTTCCCTCCTCCCTCCTCTTCCCTCCTTCCTCCCTCCTTCCCTCCTCCTCCCTCCTCCTCCTTCCTCCTTCCCTCATCCCTCTGTGTCTTTGCTCTCTAAGCCCTTTCGACACTTTCTTTCCCTCAGCAGCAGGTGAGGCAGATTAAGCAGAATTTGTTCCTGGCAGACTTGCAGAGCCTCCACTGAATCACCTTCTTTTCCTTTTCTGCTGTCACACTCCTCTGCTTCTTCTTTAACTCCATCTCTATCCGTTTGTACTGTGTGTCCCTTCTTCCACCTTCATCCTCCTCTGTTCCACTGAGCCCTGTTTCCCAGTAATAAGTGATGTTTTCATCGAGGTTCAAGTCAATACTGTCAGTCGAGTGTTTACATTAATGTTAATGTATGTCAGGTGTTAAAGGTAACCAGGTGTGTGAATGTTGTGTAGTTCGTGTTTCGAATAGAGTGCTGATTGGGATGCATCCGACAGTTCAGTAACTGTCTCTGTCTGTCTCTCTGTCTGTCTGTCTCTCTGTCTGTCTCTCTGTCTTTCTCTGTCTGTCTGTCTGTCTGTCTCTCTGTGTCTCTGTCTGTCTTTCTCTCTGTGTCTCTGTCTGTCTGTGTGTGTGTGTGTGTGTGTGTGTGTGTGTGTGTGTGTGTGTGTGTGTGTGTGTGTGTGTCTATTTGTCTGTCTGTCTGTCTGTGTCTGATCGAAGTTTCTCTCTCTATCTCTCTCTCTCTCCAGATATCAGAAAGTACAAAATCTTTGCATTGACAGGTTTAGTTTGTTGTGGAGAGGAGCGCTGTATCCAGAACAACATGCACAGCTCCAAATATCTCTCCTCTACACAAACACACTGGCTACTTGCACACTTCAAACACTTACTTCCCATGACATGCTGCTCTTTGGATGCTTTTATATAGACCTTAGTGGTCCCCTAATACTGTATCTGAAGTCTCTTTTATATAGACCTTAGTGGTCCCCTAATACTGTATCTGAAGTCTCTTTTACATAGACCTTAGTGGTCCCCTAATACTGTATCTGAAGTCTCTTTTATATAGACCTTAGTGGTCCCCTAATACTGTATCTGAAGTCTCTTTTATATAGACCTTAGTGGTCCCCTAATACTGTATCTGAAGTCTCTTTTACATAGACCTTAGTGGTCCCCTAATACTGTATCTGAAGTCTCTTTTATATAGACCTTAGTGGTCCCCTAATACTGTATCTGAAGTCTCTTTTATATAGACCTTAGTGGTCCCCTAATACTGTATCTGAAGTCTCTTTTACATAGACCTTAGTGGTCCCCTAATACTGTATCTGAAGTCTCTTTTATATAGACCTTAGTGGTCCCTAATACTGTATCTGAAGTCTCTTTTACATAGACCTTAGTGGTCCCCTAATACTGTATCTGAAGTCTCTTTTATATAGACCTTAGTGGTCCCTAATACTGTATCTGAAGTCTCTTTTATATAGACCTTAGTGGTCCCCTAATACTGTATCTGAAGTCTCTTTTACATAGACCTTAGTGGTCCCCTAATACTGTATCTGAAGTCTCTTTTATATAGACCTTAGTGGTCCCCTAATACTGTATCTGAAGTCTCTTTTACATAGACCTTAGTGGTCCCCCCTAATACTGTATCTGAAGTCTCTTTTATATAGACCTTAGTGGTCCCCTAATACTGTATCTGAAGTCTCTTTTATATAGACCTTAGTGGTCCCCTAATACTGTATCTGAAGTCTCTTTTACATAGACCTTAGTGGTCCCCTAATACTGTATCTGAAGTCTCTTTTATATAGACCTTAGTGGTCCCTAATACTGTATCTGAAGTCTCTTTTACATAGACCTTAGTGGTCCCCTAATACTGTATCTGAAGTCTCTTTTATATAGACCTTAGTGGTCCCTAATACTGTATCTGAAGTCTCTTTTATATAGACCTTAGTGGTCCCCTAATACTGTATCTGAAGTCTCTTTTATATAGACCTTAGTGGTCCCCTAATACTGTATCTGAAGTCTCTTTTATATAGACCTTAGTGGTCCCCTAATACTGTATCTGAAGTCTCTTTTATATAGACCTTAGTGGTCCCCTAATACTGTATCTGAAGTCTCTTTTACATAGACCTTAGTGGTCCCCTAATACTGTATCTGAAGTCTCTTTTACATAGACCTTAGTGGTCCCCTAATACTGTATCTGAAGTCTCTTTTATATAGACCTTAGTGGTCCCTAATACTGTATCTGAAGTCTCTTTTATATAGACCTTAGTGGTCCCCTAATACTGTATCTGAAGTCTCTTTTATATAGACCTTAGTGTCCCCCTAATACTGTATCTGAAGTCTCTTTTATATAGACCTTAGTGGTCCCCTAATACTGTATCTGAAGTCTCTTTTATATAGACCTTAGTGGTCCCCTAATACTGTATCTGAAGTCTCTTTTATATAGACCTTAGTGGTCCCATAATACTGTATCTGAAGTCTCTTTTATATAGACCTTAGTGGTCCCCTAATACTGTATCTGAAGTCTCTTTTATATAGACCTTAGTGGTCCTATAATACTGTATCTGAAGTCTCTTTTATATAGACCTTAGTGGTCCCCTAATACTGTATCTGAAGTCTCTTTTATATAGACCTTAGTGGTCCCCTAATACTGTATCTGAAGTCTCTTTTATATAGACCTTAGTGGTCCCCTAATACTGTATCTGAAGTCTCTTTTATATAGACCTTAGTGGTCCCCTAATACTGTATCTGAAGTCTCTTTTATATAGACCTTAGTGGTCCCCTAATACTGTATCTGAAGTCTCTTTTATATAGACCTTAGTGGTCCCCTAATACTGTATCTGAAGTCTCTTTTATATAGACCTTAGTGGTCCTATAATACTGTATCTGAAGTCTCTTTTATATAGACCTTAGTGGTCCCCTAATACTGTATCTGAAGTCTCTTTTATATAGACCTTAGTGGTCCCCTAATACTGTATCTGAAGTCTCTTTTATATAGACCTTAGTGGTCCCCTAATACTGTATCTGAAGTCTCTTTTATATAGACCTTAGTGGTCCTATAATACTGTATCTGAAG
Source organism: Perca flavescens (assembly GCF_004354835.1). Classification (NCBI taxonomy): domain Eukaryota; kingdom Metazoa; phylum Chordata; class Actinopteri; order Perciformes; family Percidae; genus Perca; species Perca flavescens. Next base: position 158,555 of record NC_041341.1, read on the forward strand.
TCTCTTTTATATAGACCTTAGTGGTCCCCTAATACTGTATTTGAAGTCTCTTTTATATAGATCTTAGTGGTCCCCTAATACTTCTTTTTTACCATGGGACCTTTAAGCGTATAGTGTAGATAACGCAAAAAGTCAGTGCACTGAAAGTACCAGGATGACCCCCTAAAAACGGTCAGTTCAGTGTGGAATGATGGATGTGTGTCTGTATCTGTGTCTGTGTGTGTGTGTGTATATCTGTGTGTGTGTGTGTGTGTGTGTGTGTGTCCGTGTGTCCGTGTGTGTGTTTGTCCGTGTGTGTGTGTGTCTGTATCTGTGTGTGTATATCTGTGTGTGTGTGTGTGTGTGTGTGTGTCCGTGCGTGCGTGTGTGTGTGTGTGTGTCTGTATCTATGTATGTGTCTATATCTGTGTGTGCATGTGTGTGTTTGTTTGTATCTGTGTGTGTGTGTCTGTATCTGTGTGTGTGTGTGTGTGTGTGTGTGTGTGTGTGTGTGTGTGTTTTTTTTTGCATGATAATGCTTTAAATTTGGCTTTTTAGAGGTATTTTCTCAATCTTTTCTACTCGTGATGCCCCCTTATATGAGCCCAGAAACCTTTTTGGACAAAACCACTTGTTTAATGTAAGTTATTGAGGCTGCTATGCACTCACTTCTCTTCTGTGTGTGTGTGTGTGTGTGTGTGTGTGTGTGTGTGTATAATAAAACTTGTTTAATTTAAGTTATTGAGGCTGCTATGCACTCACTTCTCTTCTGTCTCTCTGTGTCTTGATTTCTCTTCTTCACTTGACGAGCAGACAATACGAGCAACTTAGTGTCAAAGACTCGGGGCGAACCAGACTGAGCTGATTATTAGAAGCTGCTGTTAAAGAAAGCTGGAAATTTGGGAACATCTGTCTTCTTTCAAACATTTGTAACACTCAGCTGTAATTGCCATCGTGGCAATTTGTAAGCTCTTCCTTGTTACAGCTTCTGAAATCTGACAAATGAAGGAAGAAGCAAACCAAACAGGAAGCAGAAGCAAGTCCTTTTCTTTGATAAAGAAATGAAGGTTTACACTCAGCCGCGGACACACAAACACGTGCATACACACACAGACACACAGACACACATGCACGCAAACACGCAAGCACACACACACACAGAAACACACAAGGACACACACAAACACACGCACACACAGACACAAGGACACACACAAACATGCAGACACACAGAGACACACACATGCCAACATGCAAGCACATACACACACACACACATGAGGACACAAACAAACACGCACGCACAGACACATATACATATACACACACACAAGGAGACACACAAACATGCACACACAAGGACACACACAAACACGCGCAGGCACACACACACACACACACCCTCACAAGGACAAACACGCTCACACACACACAAGGACACACACAAACACGCGCACACACACATACAATACACACTCACATGGACACACAGAAACATGCACACACACACACACACACGGACACACGCACGCACACACACACACACACACACACACACACGCACTGATGTGATGTGATCAGTGATTTCAAAAGCTGCGTTTCATAGGCTACATTTGAATTGTTATGAAAAACTATCTCATTACTGTCTAACTTGTAGTATTCTATTTAGTTTTTGTGTCTTATATTCAGATTTAGCTTTTCCTTGATTTTTTTGTGTTATTTTAAAGTGATTTATTGAGCATTGTGGCACTTCTGTTACTGTTGTGCACGTGGCCAATAAAGAACCTTGAACCTTTGAAAAACAAAAACGTTTTGAGAACAGTGGATGCTCGACATGTAATAAACTAAACCATGCGGTTGCTAATGTTATTATGAACTCCCAAAAGCTGGTCAAGAGAGATTAAGAGGAAGGCTGATCTTCCTTTTCACTGCCCGCTGAGCTCTTCTCTCAGAGCTCCTGCTGTGTGTATTTCTAAATGAACGTCTACACAAAAGGAGGGCAGCTATTTCCAAGAAAAAGGACTCAACATTTCATGAAACCATTCTAAATAATAACGCTGCCGTGTGAGTCAGAACAGGATTGTGTTTTGGGATTCAGAGTTAACTGGGAACTGTGTCCATGCTCGGACACGTTTTGGCTATAGTGTTCTATCAAAAATATCTCTATTTAAATACAAATATAAATTATCTGGTAATGTTTTCAGTTAATTGAATGTTAGGGGGAAACACCAGCAGAGCAGGGGGAATGAGAGGGGGAAACACCAGCAGAGCAGGGGAATGAGAGGGGAAACACCAGCAGAGCAGGGGGAATGAGAGGGGGGAACACCAGCAGAGCAGGGGGAATGAGAGGGGGGAACACCAGCAGAGCAGGGGAATGAGAGGGGAAATGCCAGAGCAGGGGGGAATGAGAGGGGGGAACACCAGCAGAGCAGGGGGAATGAGAGGGGGAAATGCCAGAGCAGGGGGAATGAGAGGGGGGAACACCAGCAGAGCAGGGGGAATGAGAGGGGGGAACACCAGCAGAGAAGGGGGAATGCAGGGGGACCGAACGGCTTTTCGAGGCTACAGGTTTGTGATGAGTGGCACCATTTCCCCGCCAAAGCACAGGTGGCGTTGACATTTGGTACGACAGCAGTGAGGAAAAACTTATTTTTAACAGACTGAAACCTTAGACAGAGCCTGACTCAGACCGGTTGGGGTCATGAGTGTGCAGGGTAACCAGGGTAACCATTCCCAATGTTACAAGGTAACCATTCCCAACGTTACAGGGTAACCATTCCCAACATTACAGGGTGACCATTCCCAACGTTACAGGGTGACCAATGTTACAGGGTGACTAACGTTACAGGGTGACTAACGTTACAGGGTGACCAACGTTACAGTGTGACCAACGTTACAGTGTGACCATTCCCAACGTTACAGGGTGACCAACATTACAGGGTGACCAACGTTACAGTGTGACCAACGTTACAGTGTGACCATTCCCAATGTTACAGGGTGACCAACGTTACAGTGTGACCATTCCCAATGTTACAGGGTGACCATTCCCAACATTACAGGGTGACCAACGTTACAGGGTGACCATTCCCAACGTTACAGGGTGACCATTCCCAACATTACAGGGTGACCATTCCCAACATTACAGGGTGACCAACGTTACAGGGTGACCATTCCCAACATTACAGGGTGACCAACGTTACAGGGTGACCATTCCCAACGTTACAGGGTGACCAACATTACAGGGTGACCAACGTTACAGGGTGACCATTCCCAACATTACAGGGTGACCAACGTTACAGGGTGACCATTCCCAACGTTACAGGGTGACCAACATTACAGGGTGACCAACGTTACAGGGTGACCATTCCCAACATTACAGGGTGACCAACGTTACAGGGTGACCATTCCCAACGTTACAGGGTGACCATTCCCAACATTACAGGGTGACCAACGTTACAGGGTGACCATTCCCAACGTTACAGGGTGAACAACATTACAGGGTGACCAACGTTACAGGGTAACCATTCCCAACATTACAGGGTGACCAACGTTACAGGGTGACCATTCCCAACGTTACAGGGTGACCATTCCCAACGTTACAGGGTGACCAACATTACAGGGTGACCAACGTTAGAGGGTGACCAACGTTACAGGGTGACCATTCCCAATGTTACAGGGTGACCATTCCCAATGTTACAGGGTGACCATTCGCAACATTACAGGGTGACCATTCCCAACATTACAGGGTGACCATTCCCAACATTACAGGGTGACCATTCCCAACATTACAGGGTGACCAACGTTACAGGGTGACCATTCCCAACGTTACAGGGTGACCATTCCCAACGTTACAGGGTGACCATTCCCAACATTACAGGGTGACCAACGTTACAGGGTGACCATTCCCAACGTTACAGGGTGACCATTCCCAACGTTACAGGGTGACCAACGTTACAGGGAGACCAAC
>NC_041341.1:168500-181000 GCF_004354835.1 Perca flavescens
GTGTTGTCTCTCTGCAGGTGTGTGTCTGTGTCTCTGTGTTGTCTCTCTGCAGGTGTGTGTCTCTCTCTGTGTTGTCTCTCTGCAGGTGTGTCTGTGTCTCTGTGTTGTCTCTCTGCAGGTGTGTGTCTGTGTCTCTGTGTTGTCTCTCTGCAGGTGTGTGTCTGTGTCTCTCTCTGTGTTGTCTCTCTACAGGTGTGTCTGTGTCTCTGTGTTGTCTCTCTACAGGTGTGTGTCTCTCTCTGTGTTGTCTCTCTGCAGGTGTGTCTGTGTCTCTGTGTTGTCTCTCTGCAGGTGTGTGTCTGTGTCTCTGTGTTGTCTCTCTACAGGTGTGTGTCTGTGTCTCTGTTGTTGTCTCTCTGCAGGTGTGTGTCTGTGTCTCTGTGTTGTCTCTCTGCAGGTGTGTCTGTGTCTCTCTGTGTTGTCTCTCTACAGGTGTGTGTCTGTGTCTGTGTTGTCTCTCTACAGGTGTGTGTCTCTCTCTGTGTTGTCTCTCTGCAGGTGTGTCTGTGTCTCTGTGTTGTCTCTCTGCAGGTGTGTGTCTGTGTCTCTGTGTTGTCTCTCTACAGGTGTGTGTCTCTCTCTGTGTTGTCTCTCTGCAGGTGTGTGTCTGTGTATGTGTTGTCTCTCTGCAGGTGTGTCTCTGTGTTGTCTCTCTACAGGTGTGTGTCTCTCTCTGTGTTGTCTCTCTGCAGTTGTGTGTCTGTGTCTCTCTGTGCTGTATTTCTACAGGTGTGTCTCTCTCTCTGTGTTGTCTCTCTGCAGGTGTGTGTGTGTGTCTCATATATAAACTTCACAGTATGTCTCTCTGTGTGTGTTGTCTCTCTGCAGGTGTGTGTCTGTGTCTCTGTGTTGTCTCTCTACAGGTGTGTGTCTGTGTCTCTCTCTGTGTTGTCTCTCTGCAGGTGTGTGTGTGTCTCATATATAAACTTCACAGTATGTCTCTCTGTGTGTGTTGTCTCTCTGCAGGTGTGTGTGTGTGTCTCATATATAAACTTCACAGTGTGTCTCTCTCTCTGTGTGTTGTCTCTCTGCAGGTGTGTGTGTCTGTGTCTCATATATAAACTTCACAGTATGTCTCTCTGTGTGTGTTGTCTCTCTGCAGGTGTGTGTCTGTGTCTCAGCAGCAGCAGCTCAGTCAGCAGCAGAAGACTCTCTCCCAGTCGGAGGTGGACCGATGCCAGCTGCACACACACATTCACACTCTGCAGCAGGCCAAGGCCACCCTACAGGGTCAGTGTGAGACCACACACACATTCACACTCTGCAGTGTGAATGTGTGAAACTCCTCCCTAAAAAATGGTAGAAAGCTCAGGAAGAGCAAGAGAAAACATAGTGAAATGACAGTATGGATATGATCCAAGAGGGCTCATTCAAATGATGATCCATTTGAATCAGAGAATTACATTTTTTGACCCAGCCCTAATGGTATCAGAAGTTATTAACGGCAGTTTTGTTGTGCTTTTATTGTGAAGGCGAGATCGAGTGTCTGATGGGAGAGCTGGAGAGAGCGACAGCTCGGAGAGAAGACGATAAGGAGAGCAGAGACAGGAGCCAGGAGGAGACTGAGGATCTGAGGAGAAAGAAGGAGGAGGAAGAGGAGAAGGAGAAGGAGGAGGCCTGGCAGAGAGAGAGAGAGGCTCTGAGCCAGGAGTTGGGGATGAGAGACGGAGAGGTGGAGGCGCTCCGGAGGCGTTTAGACGCCCTGATGGAGGAGGACGGGGAGAGACAGAGGGAGGTGGAGAGGCTGAGGGAGGAGGTGATGGAGAGGGAGGCGCGTATCGGCCACATGATGGAGAGAATACAGCGAGAGGAGGAGAGACTGGAGGAGGAGACGAAGAGGAAAAAAAACTCCAAAGTAGAGGAAGAGAGGAGAGAGAAGGAGAGACTGCGAGAGGAAGAAGAAGAGAAGGAGAGACTGCGAGAGGAAGAAGATGGGAGGAGGAGAAGAAGGGAAGAGGAGGGAGAAAGATGGAGGGAGAGGGTGGAGGAGCAGGAGGAGGTAATGAAGAAACTGAGAAAAGAAGTGTTTGACCTGGGAGAAGAGAAGAGAGAGAGGGAGCGACTTCGAGAGGAGGAGGCAAAGAGGACGGAGGAGGAGACGGAGGCGCTCTGCGACCGGATGGAGAGATTAGAAGGAGAGAAGGAGGAGCGGGAGGAGGAGGTGAAGAGATGGAGGGGGAGGGTGGAGGAGCTGGAGGACGAGATAAAGAAACTAAGAAGAGAAACTTCTGAACTAGAAGAGAAAATGAAAAGGAGGGAAATCCTGCGAGACGAGGAAAGAGAGGAGGAGGAGAAGAGGAGAAGGGAGGAGGAGAGGATGGATGGCAGACTGAGAGAGGAGGAGGTGAAGAGGGAGGAGAAGACTGAGGCACTCTGCAAATTGATAGAGGGATTAGAAAAGGAGAAAGAAGAACTGCAGGCGGACACTACAAGACTGAGAAAAGAAATTTCTGAACTAGAAGAAGAGAGGAGCGAAATGGAGAGGCTGAGGGAGGAGGAGGAGAGGAGCAAGGTGGAGAGGCTGAGGGAGGAGGAGGAGAGGAGCAAGGTGGAGAGGCTGAGGGAGGAGGAGGAGAGGAGCAAGGTGGAGAGGCTGAGGGAGGAGGTGAAGAGGGAGGAGGAGGAGAAGCTCTGCGACCGAATAGAGAAATTAGAAAGAGAGAAAGAAGAACTGCAGGTGGAAATAAAGAAACTGAGAAAAGAGACCTCCCAACTTTTGGAAGAGAGGAGCGAGAATGAGAGACTGCAGGAGGAAGAAGAGGAGGAGAGGAGAAAAAGGGAGGAGGCAAAAAAGAAGGAGACAGAGGCGCTCTGCGGCCGGATAGAGAGAGTAGAGAAGGAGAAGGAAGAACTGCAGGACGAAATAAAGACACTGAGAAAAGAAACCTCCCAACTCTTGGAAGAGAGGAGAGAGAAGGAGAGACTTAAGGAGGAGGAGGAGGAGGAGGAGGAGAGGACGGAGAAGCTCTGCGACCGGATAGAGAGATTAGAAAGAGAGAAAGAAGAACTGCAGGACGAAATAAAGACACTGAGAAAAGAGACCTCCCAACTCTTGGAAGAGAGGAGAGAGAAGGAGAGACAGCAGGAGGAAGAGGAGGAGGAGAGGAGTAAAAGGGAGGAGGCGAAAAAGAAGGAGACAGAGGTGCTCTGCGGCCGGATAGAGAGAGTAGAGAAGGAGAAGGAAGAACTGCAGGACGAAATAAAGACACTGAGAAAAGAAACCTCCCAACTCTTGGAAGAGAGGAGAGAGAAGGAGAGACTGAAGGAGGAGGAGAAGGAGAGGATGGAGAAGCTCTGCGGCCGGATAGAGAGATTAGAAAGAGAGAAAGAAGAACTGCAGGACGAAATAAAGACACTGAGAAAAGAGACCTCCCAGCTCTTGGAAGAGAGGAGAGAGAAGGAGAGACAGCAGGAGGAAGAGGAGGAGGAGGAGGAGGAGGCCAGCGAGGCAGAGCTGCTGCGTGTCTGTCTGAGCGTGGCGAGGGAGGAGTGCTCTGAGATGAAGCAGGAGGTGCAGCGGAGGGAGGAGCAGCTGGAGCGCCAGATGGGAGCCGTGCGGCAGCGGGAGGAGGAGGTGGAGCGTCTGAAGGAGGCGCTGCGGCGGGCGGAGGAGGCGCTGCAGGAGGCTGACGGGGAGCAGCAGGAGGCGCGGGTCGCCCTGGAGCAGAAGGAGGCGCGGGAGGAGCAGCTGGAGGCGCTGCTCAGAGAAACACAGCAGCTCCTGCAGGAAGAGAGGAGCCAGGGGGGAGACAGAGAACTCACCCTCTCCACACAGGTCACTCAACATTACACTTTACATTAGGAGCAGAGTTCAGTTTGAGTTTTCTCTCCCTCTCTGTCTCTCTCTCCCTGTCTGTCTGTCTCTCTCTCTCTCTCTCTCTCTCTCTGTCTCTCTCTCTCTCTCTCTCTCTCTCTCTCTCTCTGTCTCTCTGTCTCTCTCCCTCTGTCTGTCTCTCTCTCTCTCTCTCCCTCTCTCTGTCTGTCTCTGTCTCTCTCTCTCTGTCTCTCTCTCTCTCTCTCTCTCTCTGTCTCTCTCTCTCTGTCTCTCTGTCTCTCTCTCTGTCTCTCTCCCTCTGTCTCTCCCTCTCTCTGTCTGTCTCTCTCTCTCTGTCTCTCTCTCTCTCTCTCTCTCTCTCTCTCTCTCTCTCTCTCTCTCTCTGTCTCTCTCTCTCTCTCTCTCTCTCTCTCTCTCTCTCTCTCTCTGTCTCTGTCTCTCTCTCTCTTTCTCTTTCTCTCTCTGTCTGTCTCTCTCGCTCCCTCTCTGTCTCTCTCTCTCTCTCTCTCTCTCTGTCTCTCTGTCTCTCTCTCTGTCTCTCTCTGTCTCTCTCCCTCTGTCTCTCCCTCTGTCTCTCCCTCTCTCTGTCTGTCTCTGTCTCTCTCTGTCTCTCTCTCTCTTTCTCCCTCTGTCTCCCTCTCTCTATCTCTCTATGTCTCTCTCTCTCTCTCTCTGTCTCCCTCCCTCTGTCTCTCCCTCTCTCTGTCTGTCTCTGTCTCTCTCTCTGTCTCTCTCTATCTCTCTCTGTCTCCCTCTCTCTCTCTCTCTCTGTGTGTCTCTCTCTCTGTCTCTCTTTCTCTCTCTGTCTCCCCCTCTCTCTTTCTCAATCTCTCTGTCTCCCTCTCTGTCTCTCTCTCAATTCAATTCAATTCAAAGAGCTTTATTAGCATGACCATATTGACATACAGTATTGCTAAAGCACATAAACAGTGAAACATGTTCCACATTAACATCCAGTAGTCCAGCAGGATGCAGACAGTAAACATTAAGTCAACATTCGTATAAAAGCTACAATCATGTCAACACAATGTAACAATATGAACAACACTGATGATATCAGCAACAACATGAACACAAGAATATTACAGGTGTGTGTGTGTGTGTGTCTGTGTGTCTTTGTGTGTGTGTGTATATGTGTGTATATCTGTGTGTGTGTGTGTGTGTGTGTGGGGGGTCACTCACTGTTCCTCAGAGTGTGGCAGGTAAAGACATATTCTGCTGCAAGACTGCAGCTCTCTGGCTGTTCTCCCAGCAGGATCGGCATTTTATTGATGTTGGTTATTTGGTCAAATGTCGGGTGTTTGTGTTTGAATTTGGGGAAATATTGAGTTCTGATTGGCTGCAGCTCTGTGCATTCTGTCAGGAAGTGCAGCTCTGTCTCGACTTTGTCTCTCTTGCACAGCTGGCAGAAGCGCTCCTCTTTGGGCAGCCATTGTTGTTTGTATCGGCCTGTCTCGATGGCCAGGCTGTGCTCACTGAGTCTGTACTTGGTCAACGTGGTTCTTAGTTTGGTATCAGTCACTGTGGTCAGGTAGTCTGCCACACTGTACTCTCTTTTAGGGACAGGTAGCACTGCATTTTGCTTTGTGCTTCTGTTTGTGTGTTCCAGTTGGTGATGTAGTTTAGTTTCTGTTGTGTTATAACTTGGTTAACTCTGATTGGTTGGTTCCCAGACTGGTCCTGAGGCAGAACCGGGTCAGGAACTGACCTGAGCATCAGGACCAGCTGAGTGAGGGGACTCTTCTCTTTGCTCAGCTCTTGGTGTTGCAGGGCTTTCTGCTGGTAGGAGTGGGGGTCACTGTTTTTTAGATGGAGCCAATATTTGATTGCACGTTTTTGAATTTTGATGAATAAAGGGAATTGGCCTAATTCAGCTCTGCAGGCGTTGTTGGTGGTTTTTCTGTGCATCTGTAGGATGCTTTTACAGAACTCTAGATGCAGGGTTTCAACTGGGTTTTTGTCCCAATGGGCAGAATTCTGGTAGGAAATAGGACCCCACACCTCACTACCGTGGGAGAATTGGTTCTATTACAGATTCAAATAGTTTGAGCCAGATTCTAATTGGGATTTTAATGTAGATTTGACTTTTTATTGCATAAAATGCCCTGCGTGCTTTCTCTCTCAGCTCCATTATCGCTGGGGTAAAACTTCCAGTGGAACTTATTTTCAGTCCTAAATAATTGTAATGTGTACAGTGGTCTAATCTATGTGTTCCTAATGTGAAGCCGCATGTGTTTCCTTGAGATCTGGATCTTTTTTGAAAAGTCATTGTCTTTGTCTTATGAGTGTTTACTGCCAGGGCCCAGGTCTGGCAGTACTGCTCCAGCAGGTCCAGGTTCTGCTGTAGGCCCTGTTCTGTAGGGGACAACAGAACCAGGTCATCTGCGTAGAGCAGGAACTTGATCTCAGAGTGGTGTAGAGTGAGACCAGGTGCTGCTGATGTCTCTATGATGGTGGCCAGCTGGTTTATATAGATGTTGAATAGCGTGGGACTCAGACAGCAGCCCTGTCTCACTCCACGCTTCTGATAGAAGGATGTTGTTCTTTTGTTGCCAATTTTAATACTGCACTTATTGTTAGTGTACATAGATTTAATGATGTCATATGTTTTACCCCCTACACCAGATTCAATAACTTTGTAAAATAGTCCACTGTGCCAAATTGAGTCGAATGCCTTTTTGAAATCTATGAAACATGCATAGATTTTGTTGTTGTTTTGGTGAACATGTTTATCTATCAGGGTGTGTAGGGTGTAAATATGATCTGAAGTTCTGTGTTTTGGTACAAATCCAATTTGACTTTTACTCAAGACATTGTGTTTGGTAAGGAAGGTTATGAGTCTGGAGTTGATGATGCTACAAAAGAGCTTCCCCAGATTACTGTTCACACAGATGCCTCGGTAATTATTTGGGTCAGATGTATCTCCAGATTTGTAGATTGGTGTGATGAGACCGTGATTCCAGATGTCAGGGAAGTAACCTACACTCAGGATCAAATTAAAGAGTTTCAGAATGGCCAATTGGAATTGTGGGCTGGTGTATTTCAGCATCTCGTTCATGATGCCATCGAGCCCGCTGGCTTTTTGGGGTTTTAGTGCCCGGAGTTTGTCTCTTAGTTCCTGTTCAGTAATGGGGGAGTCGAGAGGATTCTGGTTTTCTTTAACAGCCAATTCTAGTTCATTCAGTTTGGTTATAATTTGGTTTTGATTTGGGTCTGGGTTCCTTGGTAATATCTCATAGAGCGTTTCAAAATGGCCAACCCATATGTCTCCATTCTGTATCGCCAATTCTACAGGTTTGGATTTTTTAAGATTCTTCCATTTTTCCCAGAATTGATTTGTGTTTATGGACTCCTCCATTAGTGCCAGTTGTTTGTGTGTGTGTTGAGCTTTTTTGATTCTGAGTGTACGTTTGTAGTGTTTAAGTGTGGCACAGTAAAGAAGGCGTAAGTCTACATTTCCTGGATCTCTGTGTTTTTGGTTAGATAATCTCCTAACATTTTGTCTAATTTCTTTACACTCTTTGTCAAACCAATTATCATCTTTGGGATTCTTAGGCTTATTTTTGGATAATTTCAATTGTGATTTTTTAGCAGTTTGCATGATGATTTGATTGACATGTCTAACTGCATTATTTATGCCTTCTTGACTGTGTACATATGTGGTGTCCAGAAAGGTATCTAATAGTGTTTGAATTTCGGGTGAGCTGATTGCTCTCTGGAACTCTTCTGTGCTGTTTTCGGCCCATCTGTATGATCTCCTGATGTTAAACAGCTTACTGGGCTGTGGGGGTGCTGTTGTTGGTCACTGACCTTCTGAGAAACACAGTAATTTGGCTGTGGTCAGACAGAGGAGTCAATGGTTTAACTGTGAATGCACTGAGAGAGAAAGGGTCTAAATCTGTTACCATGTAGTCAACGGTGCTGTTGCCAAGAGGTGAGCAAAACGTATTTCTACCTAAAGAGTCTCCTCGTAACCTGCCGTTGACGATGTACAGACCCAGGCTTCGGCAGAGCTGCAGTAGCTCTCTGCCGTTCTTATTGGTCTGGGTGTCACAGTTGGAACGAGGAAGGTTGGTTCTGTTTTGTGGATAGTTGTGTCCGAATATATGACTGTTACCTAGCTCTGTGCTGTAGTCAGGGAGGGAGCCAGTACGTGCGTTCAGGTCTCCACAGATTAGCACACTTCCCTGGGCCTGGAAGCTGCAGATCTGCTCATGGAGAAGGGGGAAGATGTCTTCATCATAGTATGGGGAGTCACTAGGGGGAATGTATACAGCACACAGGAATATGTCTGTTGGACAAATGTGTGAGCGTTCATATTTTATAAGGGTGATGTACTTAGATATTTCATCTTTGTACCAGATAATAATCCCTCCTGAGTCCCTCCCTCTTTTAACAGTAGGGAGTTTGACTGATGACAGCAGGATTTCTCTGTAGTTTGGGGGGCAGTGAGTGACAGATCCTGGTCTACACCAGGTCTCTTGGAGGATGATGATGTCTGTGTCTTTGGTGTTGTCTTTGAATTCAGGGGTTTCACTTTTACATCCAAACAATGAAGAGTTAAGGCCCTGAATATTCCACATGGAGACAGTAAATGGCTTCATTGTTAGCAAATACAAATGCAAATACGGTCTCTCTCTCTCTGTCTCTCTGTCTCCCTCTCTCTCTCTGTCTCCCCCTCTCTCTCTCTCAATCTCTCTGTCTCCCTCTCTCTCTCTCTCTGTGTGTCTCTCTTCGTGTCTCTCCCTCTCTCTGTCTCTCTCTCTCTGTCTGTCTCTCTCTCTCTCTCTCTGTCTCTCTCTCTCTGTCTGTCTGTCTCTCTCTCTGTCTCTCTCTCTCCGTCTCTCTCTCTGTCTCTCTCTCTCTCGGTGTCTCTCTCTCCTTACCCCAGCCATCAGGAAACCCTTAATGTTGAATTCAGAGTTGTAGTTTTATTATTTATTTGTCTATATAATAATGCGTGTGTTCTCCTGTCAGGCGCGGGCGCTGCAGGAGGCGCGGGCGGAGAGCGAGGGAGGGAGGAGGAGAGCCAGAGAGAGGGAGGAGGCCTGCGAGCGGCTGGAGGAGGAGGTGAAGGAGTGGAGGAAGGAGGCCGAGCGGAGCGACAGGGAGGCGGCCGGGCTGAAACTCCTCCTGAAGGAGACACAGGAGGAGACCCAGCAGCTGAGAGCAGCGCTGGAGGAGAGGGAGGAGACGGAGGAGGAGCATGGGAGAGACAGGGAGGCAGCCAGGAGGAGGAGCCTGGTACGAGTCCAACCGTACACCTCGATGCACTGAAAGAAAATTAAAATATTGCAGCTTTTTCTGGATGTCCTCGAGACTTTTTCTGGTTGATTTTGTCGCTTTTAAAAGAAACACACACATACACACACACACACACACACACACACACAGACAGACACACACACACACACACACACACACACACACACACACACACACACACATACATACAAATACACACACACACATACACACACACACACATACACACACACACATACATACACACACACACACACACACACATAGACATACACATACATACAGATACACACACAACATACACACACACACACACACACACACACACACACACACAGAAAGACAGACAGACAGACATATACACACACGCACACATATACACACACAGACACACACACACACACAGAAAGACAGACAGATACACACACACACACACACACACACACACACACAGACACACACACACAGAAAGACAGACATATACACACACATATACACACATACACAGACAAACAGAGACACAGACAGACAGACAGACACACATACACACACACATACAGTAACACACACAGAAAGACAGACAGATACACACACACAAACAGATACACACACAGACACAAACAGACAAGTTGTTGTCGTTTTTTTTCAACGTGTTTGATGTGTATCTTTGCTCATAGCTCCTCAGGTGTAACTAAGTATATTATATATATATATATATATATATATATATATATATATATATATATATATATATATATATATATATAAAAGTTGCTCCTCGGATGCTGTATGTATAGTATCAGAAATTTGGGTTTTCTTTCTTTCTTGAATTTGTTTTTTTATTCAATTTAATAGTATTTGGGAAATTAAATGACAAAAAAGCGCAGAAAGTTTCCCAAACTCTCTGTCTCCCTCTCTCTGTCTCTCTCTCTCTCTCTGTCTCCCTCTCTGTCTCTCTCTCTCTCTGTCTCCCTCTCTCTGTCTCTCTCTCTCTCTCTGTCTCCCTCTCTCTCTCTCTCTCTCTGTCTCTCTCTCTCTCTCTCTCTCTCTCCCTCTCTGTCTCTCTCTCTCTCTCTCTCTCTCTCTCTCTCTCTCTCCCCTCTGTCTCCCTCTGTCTCTCTCTCTCTCTCTCTCTCTCTGTCTCTCTCTCTCTCTCTGTCTCCCTCTCTCTGTCTCCCTCTCTGTCTCTCTCTCTCTGTCTCTCTCCTTTCCCCAGCCATCAGGAAACCCTTAATGTTGAATTTAGAGTTGTAGTTTTATTATTTATTTGTCTATATAATAATCCGTATTTGGAAAATGAAATGACCAAAAAGCACAAAAAAGTCAGAAAAAGTGTCGAAAAAAAACAGAAAGTTTCCCAAACTCTCTCTCTCTCTCCAAACAGAGACACACACAAACAGATACACACACACACACACACACACATAGTTTCCCAAACTGTAGCACAATATCATGATCAAACGTGTGATTTGCTCCCCTAGAGGCTGGAGGAGAAGCTGACAGAGGCAGAGGAGGAGAAGAGGAGGCTTCAGGAGAGAGTGAGAGAGGTGGAGGAAGAGAGGGAGGAAGAGAGGGAGGAGAGGAGGAGGCTACAGGAGAGAGTGAGAGAAGTGGAGGAAGAGAGAGAAGAAGAGACAGAGGAGAGGAGGAGGCTGCAGGAGAGAGTGAGAGAGGCCGAGAGAGATCTCAGGAGGACGGAGGAGGAGGTGACAGCTCTAAAAGAGGAGGTGAAAAAACAACGAAAAGAGAAGACCGCGGCGCACGAAGAGCTTGTGAAGAGAAGAGAAGATGTGACGTCTCTCAGGGAGGAGGTGAAGAAGGAGCAGAGCAGGAGGCAGGAGGAGGTGTCTGCTCTCAGGGAGGAGGTGCAGAAGGAGAGGGAGGAGGCGCAGAGGGAGCTGCGGAGGACGAGAGAGGAGTTGTCTGCTCTCAGGGAGGAGAGAGAGGAGATACAGGAGGAGCTGGCGGCTGTAAAGGAGGAGGCGCAGAGGAGAGGGGGGGAGGCTCAGGAGGAGGGGAGGCAGAGGGGGAGCTACAGGAGGAGGTGCAGAAGGAGAAGGAGCGGCTACAGGAGATGTTAAGGAAGACAGAAAATGAGATAAAATCTCTCAGAGAGGAAGTGAAAAATCAACAAAGGGAGAAAAAGGAGGCGCAGGAGGAGCTGACAGCCCTAAAGGAGGAGGTGCAGAGGGAGCAGACGAGAAGCTACAGCGACGGGGAGGAGTCTGCTCTCGGAGAGGAGGTGCAGAAGGAACAAAGGGAGGCTCAGAAAGAGCTGAAGAAGAGGAGAGAAGACGTGACATCTCTCAAAGAGGAGGTGAAAAAGCAACAAAGGGAGATGAAGGAGACCCAGGAGGAGCTGACAGCCTTAAGACGGGAGGCTCAGGAGAAGGGGAGGCAGAGGGAAGAGATACAGGAGGAGCTGACAGCGCTCAGAGAGGAGGTGCAGAAGGTGCAGAAGGAGAAAGATCAGCTACAAGAGACCTTTATAACGACAGAAAATGTGATGATTTCTCTCCGAGAGGAGGTGAAAAAGCAACAAAGGGAGACGGAGGAGCTGACCGCCCTAAAGGAGGAGCAGAGGCGGACTGACAATGAGTTTAGGGTCATCAGAGAGGAGGTGCAGAAGGAAAAGAAGGAGAAGGAGCAGCTGCAGGAGACATTAATGAAGACCGAGACGGAGGTGAAATTTCTCAGAGAGAAAGTGAGAAAGCAACAAAGGGAGACGGAGGAGGCGCAGGAGGAGCTGAGGAGGACCAACAGAGATGGGGAGGTGTCTGGACTTAGAGAGGAGGTGCAGAGGCAGAGGGAGGAGGTGAAGAAGGAGAAGGAGCAGCTACAGGAGACATTAATGAAGACAGAAAATGAGATAAAATCTCTCAGAGAGGAAGTAAAAAAGCAACAAAAGGAGACGAAGGAGGCGCAGGAGGAGCTGAGAGCCCTAAAGGAGGAGGTGCAGAGGGAGCAGACAAGGAGCAACAACGACGGGGAGGAGTCTGCTCTCAGAGAGGAGGTGCAGAAGGAACAAAAGGAGGCTCAGAAAGAGCTGATGAAGAGGAGAGAAGACGTGAAATCTCTCAGAGAGGAGGTCCAGGAGGAGCAGAGAGAGAAGGAGCGGCTACAGGAGACGTTACTGCAGACAGAGAGGGAGGTGACAGCTCTCAGAGAGGAGGTGCAGAAGCAGCAGAGCAAGAAGGAGGAGGCGCAGGAGGAGCTGAGAGGAGTGCAGCGGAGCATGGAACTGATGGAGGTGAACCTGCAGACTCAGGTAACCTCACTGCACTTTATATATTATTACGTATATATATAGTTGGTTAGTTACATTTTATTTCTGTCATTGTCACAAACTCATTTAGCAAACGTCTTCCGGTCTGAGAAATACATGACACACACACAGACACACAGACACACACAGACACACACACACACACAGACACACAGACACACACAGACACACACA
>NC_041341.1:188500-206000 GCF_004354835.1 Perca flavescens
CCCTCTCATTCCCCCTGCTCTAGTGTTGTCCCCTCTCATTCCCCCTGCTCTAGCGTTTCCCCCCTCTCATTCCCCCCCCCCTGCTCTAGTGTTTCCCCCTCTCATTCCCCCTGCTCTGGTGTTTTCCCCTCTCATTCCCCCTGCTCTAGTGTTGTCCCCTCTCATTCCCCCTGCTCTAGTGTTTCCCCCCCTCTCATTCCCCCTGCTCTGGTGTTTCCCCCTCTCATTCCCCCCTGCTCTAGTGTTTTCCCCTCTCATTCCCCCTGCTCTGGTGTTTTCCCCTCTCATTCCCCCTGCTCTGGTGTTTTCCCCTCTCATTCCCCCTGCTCTAGTGTTGTCCCCTCTCATTCCCCCTGCGCTGGTGTTTCCCCCTCTTATTCCCCCTGCTCTGGTGTTTCCCCCTCTCATTCCCCCTGCTCTAGCGTTTCCCCCTCTCATTCCCCCTGCTCTGGTGTTTCCCCCTCTCATTCCCCCTGCTCTAGTGTTTCCCCTCTCATTCCCCCTGCTCTAGTGTTTCCCCCTCTCATTCCTCCTGCTCTAGTGTTTCCCCCTCTCTCATTCCCCCTGCTCTAGTGTTTCCCCCTCTCATTCCCCCTGCTCTAGTGTTTCCCCTCTCATTCCCCCCCTGCTCTGGCGTTTCCCCTCTCATTCCCCCTGCTCTAGCGTTTCCCCCCTCTCATTCCCCCTGCTCTGGTGTTTCCCCTCTCATTCCCCCTGCTCTGGTGTTTCCCCCCTCTCATTCCCCCTGCTCTGGTGTTTCTCCCTCTCATTCCCCCTGCTCTAGCGTTTCCCCCTCTCATTCCCCCTGCTCTGGCGTTTCCCCTCTCATTCCCCCTGCTCTAGCGTTTCCCCCTCTCATTCCCCCTGCTCTGGTGTTTCCCCCTCTCATTCCCCCTGCTCTAGTGTTTCCCCCTCTCATTCCCCCTGCTCTGGTGTTTCTCCCTCTCATTCCCCCTGCTCTAGCGTTTCCCCCTCTCATTCCCCCTGCTCTGGTGTGTCCCCCTCTCATTCCCCCTGCTCTGGCGTTTCCCCTCTCATTCCCCCTGCTCTGTTGTTTCCCCTCTCATTCCCCCTACTCTGTTGTTTCCCCTCTCATTCCCCCCTGCTCTGGTGTTTCCCCTCTCATTCCCCCCTGCTCTGGTGTTTCCCCTCTCATTCCCCCTGCTCTGGTGTTTCCCCTCTCTCATTCCCCCTGCTCTAGTGTTTCCCCCCTCATTCCCCCTGCTCTGGTGTGTCCCCTCTCATTCCCCCTGCTCTGGCGTTTCCCCTCTCATTCCCCTGCTCTGGTGTTTCCCCTCTCATTCCCCCTGCTCTGGTGTTTCCCCTCTCATTCCCCCTGCTCTGGCGTTTCCCCCTCTCATTCCCCCTGCTCTCTCATTCCCCCTGCTCTGGCAGAAAATGTAATTTTGTAGCTGTATCCCTTCCAGCCACAGCTGATTGGATGCTGATGATGTCACCCCCCCAGGTGAGTCAGCTCCGCCTCTCATTGGCTGTGGATCAGCGCCAGCGGGCCGACTTCATCCAGCAGTCGTCCAGGAACAGCCAATGGCTGCTCTCCGTGAGACGGGACCTGGCCGAGTCGCTGGCCGTAGTCACGAGCCACCCGGTCCCGGACGTGCTGCAGTCCGAGACGCAGCGATTGGACCGCAGCCTCAGGGAGGAGGAGCTCCGGCTGTCCCTCAGCCAATCGTAACGCAGGAGGGATTAAACAAAGCTACCGACCAAAAAGGCTGCGTTCAGGGACAGTCGGGAGAGAGAGACTCTGAACTGAGCCATTCTTTCATCACCTATTTGACCCATTTTCAAAACGTTTTCTATATCAGAAATTTGGGTTTTCTTTCAACCAAATTTAACACCTGTTGACCTGCAACTTTCAGTTTTTCTGGGTCCAAATTTAAAGTGAAATAAATGTCAACATTTAGGTCGTCTTTGTCGACACTGTTTCCGACATTTTCGTCACTTTTTCCAATTTATTTTGACGTTTTTGAAGTTTTTTTTCGACATTTTTCACCCTTTTTTTTCTCAAAATGCTATAACATTTAATAAAACACGCAAATTCAATGTAAGCAGTAAACTGATGATGGATTTAACTTGTAAAGAGTAACGGTTGTATGGAGCCATCCACGTTATTACTTATTTTTGACAATGTGGTTAAAAAGAAACCCAACTTTCTGATGAAGAACCTTTTTGAAAATGGGTCAAATTTTGGAGGGTTAACGAAAAGTCTGAGTATGCAGCAGAAGAAAGACAACTGGCTTTCTTCTGACTTGTTTACGCCTTTTTTGGGAGGTTTTCTAGACTTTATAGACTCATTTGTACGTTAAGCCACTTAACTGTTCAGTAGTTCTGACCTAAACGCTGCGTTCAGGAACCAACGGGACAGTCAGGATGAACGGAGACAATCTGATCTGATCCATTCATTCATCACATATTTGACCCATTTTCAAAACGTTTTCTATATCAGAAATTTGGGTTTTCTTTCAACCAAATTTAACACCTGTTGACCTGCAACTTTTAGTTTTTCTGGGTCCAAATTTAAAATGAAATAAACGCGTTTAGGTCGTCTTTTTCGACACTGTTTCCGACGTTTTTTACGCTTTTTTCGACATTTTTTCCACTTTTATTTCTCAAAATGCTATAAAATTGAATAAAACGCACAAATTCAATGAAAGAAGTGAACTGATGATGTATTTAACTGTTCAGTAGTTCTGACCTAAACGCTGCATTCAGGAACCAAACGGGACAGTCGGGAGAAACGAAGACAATCTGAACTGATTTATTTATTGAACACAGTTTAAATCCTCCAGCTGATCTGCGATACAAATCAACAGACTGTCCCTGAACACAACATCCCGTCCCGCTCAGTTTGGACCGGTTTTCTTCACCGTTCTGCACATGGAGACGTTTTAAACTTTACAACTTTAATTTTTATTTATTTTTTACTGTTTTTTTTTGTGCTCTTGTTCTTTCACCGTCCTCCAGAGTTTACTTTAGAGTCCATGGCACATTATTTTTATACTTTTTATACGTTTAATTTGTTAGAGAACAGAAACCAACTGCAGACCTCACACACAGTAAAGAGGTTTTTACTTTTATTTTTTGTAATTTAAAAAGTAATTTGTAAGTTTACAGGCAGAGAGTTACTGTTCCACTTTTATGATTATTTTACCTCCCTCTCTCTCTCTCTCTCCCAGCCCCCTCTCTCTTTCTCCCTCCCTCTCTCCCCTTTCCTCTCCCATCCCTCTCTCTGTATCTATCTCTCTCTCCCTCTGTCTCTCTCTCTCTGTCTCTCCCTCTCTCTCTCTCCCTGTCTCTCTCTCTTTTTCTGTATCTCTCTCTCCCTCTCTCTTTTCCCTCTCCCCCTCCCTCCCTCTCTCATCCCTCTCTCTCATCCCTCCCTCTGTCCTCCCTCTCCCTCCCTCTATCTCACCATTCCTCCCTACCTCCCTCTCATCCCTCTCTCCCTCCATCTCTCCCCCTCCCTCCCTCCCTCCCTCTCTCATCCCTCCCTCTGTCCTCCCTCTCCCTCCCTCTATCTCACCCTTCCTCCCTACCTCCCTCTCATCCCTCTCTCCCTCCATCTCTCTCCCTCTCTCTAGACTTTTATGAAGTGATGTGTAAGTGTAAAAGGACATTTATGAGCAAGTTTCTAGTCCAGTTTTAATGAGAAGAAATAACTCATGTGATCAGTTATTGATCAGTTATTAAAGTTATGTAAAGTCTGTGTGAAGGTAAAACTCGACCAAATGTTTACTCACTTATTTATTGTTTTGTATTTATATTCTGTTTGACACACTACGTTTCCCATGATCCTCCAGTGCGAGTCCTGTGAAGGTCAGAGGTTTCAGCTGTGAGTGTGTGTTCAATAAGTTCAATAAAAACCAAAGTTTTCATAACATAACAACCACACTTCTTTACTACTGTAATGCTGTCAGTCTGACGGCACGCAGGATTATTATTGACCCTGAACAACACATATTATTATTATTATTATTATTATTATTATTAGCTAAATGCTGCAGAGTGGAAGCAGAACGTAGCTTAAAACGATCTCAAAGAGGCACCAGACTCCCTTGACAAAATGTCATTTTAGGTCTCAGAACACGGGAGGTGCTGCTCTACGCTGCCTCCATCGCTTAGTTAGTTGTGTGACTAAGAGTGACTAGAGCTGTGGGAACATAGAGCTGTGGGAACATAGAGCTGTGAGAACATAGGGCTGTGGGAACATAGAGCTGTGGGAACATAGAGCTGTGAGAACATAGGGCTGTGGGAACATAGAGCTGTGAGAACATAGAGCTGTGGGAACATAGGGCTGTGGGAACATAGAGCTGTGAGAACATAGGGCTGTGGGAACATAGGGCTGTGGGAACATAGAGTTGTGGGAACATAGGGCTGTGGGAACATAGGGCTGTGGGAACATAGCATGGCCTTATATCAGTGTTACTCAACTGGGGTGGGGCAGCCCCCCAGGGGGCCTTCAGAGGATGACGGGGGGAGCTGGAAGCTATATTGTGGAAAGGGGGGAGTTGAGGTGCCTTTGGGGGCATTTGTTTTAAGATGAGTTTACACCAACGAATCACAACGATACTAGTTCACACTTTAACATATCTTTTGGAGACAGCTCTCATCAGCAGCTTCTCTTTTCCTGTTGTTATCAAACATGACCTCTTTATCTCATCATCAGAGGAAACTTTGCAGCATCAGCTCTCTATCCAGTAATCAATGTCCTTTACACAAGTCTACAACCACAGAGGCTGACAGGTCTTCATACACACATTATTCAGAGAGGAGAGAGAGGGGTGGGTGTGTGGGTGTATATATGTATGTCCCTGTGTGTGTGTATATTTGTGTGTATCTCTCTGTGCATGTGTGTGTGTGTATATTTATGTCCCTGTGTGTGTGTGTGTGTAATGTTTGTGTGTGTGTGTGTGTATGTGTTTTTTATGTATATGATTGTCCCTGTATGCGTGTGTGTATGTTTGTCTCTGTGTGTGTGTGTGTGTGTATATGTGTTTGTCCCTGTGTGTGTGTGTGTGTGTGTGTATATGTTTGTCTGTGTGTGTGTGTGTGTGTGTATATATGTATATGTGTGTATATATGTTTGTCCCTGTGTGTGTGTGTGTGTGTGTGTAAGTCTTTCTTTTAATCATAAGCTGAGTGCTACACGTGAGGAGGAGGCCATTACTTCCATTTGTTAATTAACTAAAGAAAGGCTTTAACCTCTCAAGGATCACCGTCCCGTCAACGGGACACTTTGTGACTGTGGCGTCGCTGTAACCTTAATAAACCTCGATAAAACCTCGTTTTTATAACTTTAAAGCATTAAATCTTACAAATATACAGCCATGCGACACACCAATTGAAAGCTTAGCCTCTAATGATTAATTTAAGCCCACATACAAAGCATACGATGATTTATAGCAGTTACACAACTGTTACAAAGTAACAGAAAATAAAACAATTCAGCCGTAGACTGCGCAGCTGGTCGTTAGAGCTGAGAGTGCATGCATACCTGTTTTCGTTGTCCTTTCAGCAACAAAGTGGTATTTTGCCCAAAACTTGATTTTCATAAATCCCCAAGAGTCCAAGGAAATGTAATATCCAAGCTTTATATTCCAAAACGATCTCTTCGCCTCACAATGTTGACATTTCTGGCCGAATAACAACAGAAAAACGCGAAACAGTTTTCCATTTCCGCATTTCAATCGCCGATAGCTTCGCTCCCCAGCTTCCTACATGATTGCTGTGGGCGTCATCGTATTCCCTAGCTTCTAAGCTTTTGATCGACATCTCATATTAGCCAATCCGTTCAGGTTTGCCTCTGATATGGCCAATGAAAGCGGACAAGCCGATGACACCATGTCAGGGACCACGTTGAGACGATCGACATTTGCACGGACCAGTTAGATTTAAATGCTATAAGACCCGTCTACCTTTTTAGCGAATGAGCAGACAATTCGAATGATACCAAATATGGGCATGACATTTTAACCCTGTATTGGCAGGAGCTCTGTCAAAGCAAAAACTGGGCCTATCATCAGAATATCACAGCCTATGGAATTTGTAATGACTTATATCTATATATTTATGTATATAGTTATTTCTAGTATGTGTGGGATTGATGTGGGTGTGTTTGTGTATTTGAGAAGTGTTTTATTATGTATTTATTAACTTTTTTCTTTGCACTTTTCAAATTAAAATAAGAAAAACGGACAGACATTTCTGTAGAATAAAATTCATATAAAATCAATATTTAAGACTTTTTGCTTCTGGATTTTTTCTATAGTAAGCTGAGACATGTGGCTATGGCTTGGGGGTATCTGTATATCACCAGATGTGTTTACAGTATTTTATTCTAATCATTTAACAAATGTATGACTTGGACGGAAATAAAAAACCTACATTCTAGCCTCTGTAACTCTGTGTAAGTAAGTCCTAGACTCACCCTGACACTTGTAACAAAAAATTGAGTGTGTTTCCTTTCCAATGATGTCTGGCACACCCCAGAGTGTCAAAGTATATGGGAGCTGTACCACTTTTAATTTGGGTATGTCGTTTAGACCAAAAAGCATGAAATTTCAGCTGAATCTTAAAATGGGAGAGAGTCATTAGTGCTTGTGTTTCACCTTTTGTTATGTTTTTATTGGAATGGCTGGTTTTGTTTGTAGTGTATTTAATTCCCAAATTTAGTTTGTCTCATCCCTACATTGTATATTATGGATTTATGATTCCACCTCACCTCCTATTAACTCCTGATGTAATCCAGAAATCAAGCAGCCCCATAAGACTGCTGAGTTATTCTCCCCCAGTAAAGAAATACACTCAACACTTGAACATAGCTTCATGGTGACAACCAGATAGTGTTGTGGGCGGCACATGAAGTGAGACTCAGTGGTGAGTGTTGATTGGCTCATACTCATCTAACATCTACCAACCAGATAGTGTTGTGGGCGGGACATGAAGTGAGACTCGGATGTGAGTGTTGATTGGCTCATACTCGTCTAACATCTACCAACCAGATAGTATTGTGGGCGGGACATGACGTGAGACTCAGTGGTGAGTGAGAGGGGAGCAGAGGGAGAGACTCAGAGCTGTAGCTGAGACAAAGTACAACACCTTTTATTTCATTAACTTTATAATAAAACACAGATACAGATCATCTGCAAACTGCCAAATATGGGACAGAGCCTTTCCAGTTGTTGCTCCACGACGGTGGAAGCTGCTGCCTTCACATATCAGATGCGCTCCCTCCATTTCTGTTTTTATATCTGGGATAAAGACACATTTATATTAGAGATGCACCGATAGACCGGCCGGTGACCGGAATTGGCCTGTTTTCACGTGCTCGGCCATGACCGGCGACCGGCAGGTCAGTCTGACATATGCCGATTTCATGCCGGTCAACGCTACAATTAACTAACAACATAAGTTATACGAGTTACAGTTCTCAAGGACGCACACACGGGCGCCACAACACAGTCTCTTTTTCTTTTCTCTCAACTTCTCCGCCGTGTGTGGCGCTATTCTCCCACATGTAGGGAACCTGGTGAATTAACCTGCAACACCTGTTTGGAGATTCTTCAGCGTGTGAGCAGAAGATAACAAGTTTGCAATATGCAACACCTGCAAGGAGAATGTAGGGCGTGGAGGGACCACACCAAAAACCAGAATCACATTTCTTTAGTGTGATATTGGATGTGAAAAGAAGGAAATGGTTCTAACATTGCTCTATAAATGTGTGTGAATGTCCCACACCAGGAGTAATTTATATAGTTTTATTTTATAGTGATCTATTATGCGTTCAAAAAATGTTCAATGTTCTGTGCAAAATGTTCTATTAAAGAAAAGATAGAATATAAATATTTGTGTGTGCTGTAAAGTGGTTAGAAATCGGAATCGGCTTAGAAAGTTGTAATCGGTGAATCTCTATTTATTATAATAGAGATTCACCGACTTTGGTCAGATTAATGTGTGTTTAAATGTGCTCTAGAAATCTACTTTACATACTGAAAGTTAACATAAGAAACATTTTACAGACCGAGAGATATGTTGCTTATAATAATTAATCAGAAATCACAATCAGAACAAGTTTTATAGTTCATTAATAATGTTTATTACACAGACGATAGATTATAGATATAGACCAAGATATAATAACAAGTTTATAACACTGACAACACTGCAAGATACAAATATCATGAATGCATTGAAGACAATTCATATTCCTTCATATATAATATACAACATCACATCATCTTTAGATTTAAAATAAAACATCTGGAACACACACATACACACACAGACACACAGACACACACATACACAGACACACACACACACACAGAGACATATACACGTACACATGCACACACACACACATAAAGGTAAAATAATTTGTATTAAAACTCTTAGGTGACAGTAATGTTAAAAAGTGAATTCCCAACATGTTAAACTATTAAACCAATGTCCCCTAACATATACGATACAATATAATACCATATATATATATATATATATATATATATATATATATATATATATATATATACACACACACAACATAATACAGATGATAAGGGAACATTTGCACCCTGGCAGGATCAAAAGTTAGCTTCTAACATTTAAATCTTATGTTATATTATTATAATAATAGTCATTGTGTATTTACATCTTATTTCCCATGATTTCTGTTTGTTGTTTTTGTCTTTTGTGTTCTAGTTTAAATGTTTTCTCTGCATGAATGTGTCCCATCCCTTGTTTTAAAGCCAGTGTATACCAGGCTGTATTAAAGCCAATGATGAAATGATCATATATGCATATTAAGTGTGTGTGTGAGGTGAAAGCTGAGCTCCTCTCCGTGTCCTCAGGTTCACAGCGACTACAGCAGCACAGAGCATCAGCAGCAGGACACTGAGCACTGAGCATCGCACTTTGAAGAAGGTGGAGTAAATCCCAAAGGGCTCCATGTACACCAACACAGTTCTCTCTGTTAACTCACACTGATAATCATAATCATAAACTACACACCAGTACTCCCCTGCGTCTCCCACTGAGATATTAGAGATAACCAGGCTCCCATTATCATAGTCCCTGTTCACTCTGCTCATGCTCTGATCATACATTACACTAAAGGTTCGGTCCGACTTGATAAACCAGACATGTCCATTAGCCTCTCCCCAATCTCTGCATTTGAGAGTGACTTCTTCTCCCTCTGAGAAGAGCTCTACAGAAAGGAGGCCAAATTTGGGGCACACCACCAGATAATACGTTTGCACTCTCATAGAGCCTTTACAGGAGTACCAACCTGAGTGATTTAACATTAGAGATGAAAACAGCAGCGAGTAGTTTTGGTCTACTGAAGGAACAGTCTGGTTGTGTAGTCCTAGGTCATTGGAGATCCGATTAGACCAACGTGGGGGCTGTTCATCAGTGGAGTCAGCGATAGTGCATGGTAGCACAGCGGTCTCTCCCAGTGAGCCATAGATCATCTCAGACTGTAGGTACAACTCTACAGGTTGACTGCTAACACACTGCTGTTGGTTCATCACCAGACAGTTGTACCGTGTAAAGTCTGTTACTGTGACGTTGGATACACGAAGAGCTGATGTGTTTGTCACTTGGTATCTTCCTGTAACATTGTCCATCACGGATGTCATATTGTCCCCAAAAACTCTGTTCCATGTTTCTTGCTTATATCTAGAGTCCAGTCTGAGCCACAGGATATCCAGATTATCAGCTGCTCCGTCACATGGCAGGTCCACTGGTTCTCCAAGTCTCACTGTGATATATAACCAATATATTAAAGTACAAACAGTAATAGTGATGTCGTTCTCATGCGTCACGTTGCCCTCAGTCCAGCACTCCTCTCGGTATATGCCAGAGTCTGAATGGGTCAGGTTGAGGATGGTGTAAGAAGAAGTATTCACCGTGCTGACCAGTCGTTGTTTCAGGTGTTGAGGTACTGAGGAGCTGTTGGACCAGAGGTCAGAGGTGTTCCACAGGACAAGCTTCTCCTCACCAACACATCTGGAGATCAGGCAGGAGTTGGTGTTGTCGGGGAGCTTGAAGGTGTGAGAGTCTCCTTCTTCTTGGATGATGATCCGTTCATGTGCACGGATGTTGTTGATGAGAGCAAACAGCAGGAAGGAGAGCTCTGTGACTGCAGCCATTCTGCTCCGAGGTCGACAAACACTGACACCACTCAGCTCATATACTCTCTACACCAACACTCATCAGCAGCTGCTCTTTATCTGTTACAAACATGACTTCTTTATCTCATCATCAGAGGGAACTTTGCAGCTTCAGCTCTCTATCCAGTAATCAATGTCCTTTACACGACTCTAAAACCACAGAGGCTGACGTGACTTCATACACACATTATTCAGAGAAGGGGGTGGGGGGTGTATGTCCTTGTGTGTCTGTGTGTTTGTGTGTCTGTGTGTCTGTGAGTGTGCATGTGTGAGCGTGCGAGTGT
This sequence comes from Perca flavescens, assembly GCF_004354835.1. Classification (NCBI taxonomy): domain Eukaryota; kingdom Metazoa; phylum Chordata; class Actinopteri; order Perciformes; family Percidae; genus Perca; species Perca flavescens. The sequence goes on from NC_041341.1 coordinate 198,975, forward strand.
GTACGTGTGTGGTGTGTGCATGCGCATGTTTGTGTGTGAACCACACCCATGAGTTGTGTGTCTTTGTGTGTGTGTGCGAACCACATCCCTGAGTCCCAGAAGGCCCTGGGGCTGACTGCCGCCACCGGCGAGGCCACACACACACACCCACACACACACACACACACACACACACACACACACACACACACACACACACACACTTTGGATCTTTGTACAGCTGCAGGTCTTTAAACCAACAACCAATCAGCTCACATATTACTGAGAGTATAAAGTGTGTATCTGACAGCAGTTTCCCTTCTTCTTCCAGTCTTTGGGCTAAGCTATGCTAACAGTGTCCTTCTGTTTCCAGTCTTTGTGCTAAGCTAGGCTAACAGTATCCCTCTGCAGCACAGATGCATTCTGTGATAGGAGAATCATGCTGAGACAAGAGCATGATGTTTCCGACTGCACTTGAAAGCAGTACTTTACTAAGTCTCTCTCTCTGTCTGTCTGTCTGTCTGTCTGTCTGTCTCTGTGTGTCAAGTTATGTATGGTTCACACTTCAGCTCTTTGCCAAAACTTGAAAAAGGCCTCTTTAAGGACTGAAGGATGCAAGGGACAACTCAGGTTTCTTCTGACTTTTCTTTTATTTAATTCCAGTTAAGTTTGTTTCAGATGGATTTCGGTTTGTAGGTACAAGCAGCAGAGGAATTATTAATAGCAGCAGAAGATTGTAGTAACTTAGCAGTAGTAGTAGAAGATTGTAGTAAGTTAGCAGTAGTAGTAGAAGATTGTAGTAAGTTAGCAGTAGTAGTAGAAGATTGTAGTAAGTTAGCAGTAGAAGTAGAATATTGTAGTTAGTAGTAGTACTAGTAGAAGATTGTAGTAAGTTAGCAGTAGAAGTAGAAGATTGTAGTTAGTAGTAGTAGTAGTAGTAGAAGTTTGTAATAAGTTAGCAGTAGTAGTAGAAGATTGTCGTAAGTTAGCAGTAGAAGTAGAAGATTGTAGTTAGTAGTAGTAGTAGTAGTAGTAGGTTGATAACCTTTACAAAAGGCAAAAACACAAAAAATATTACTTTAAGAACATTTTTAAATTAAATATATCATTTCATTGTAGTCATATTATAAATAGCATTTAGATTTAACTAAGTCTAAGGAGAAACTTCTCCCAGCAAAATCAAACAAACACATATAGCCTCAAATTTCAAACAATATGGTATTAATATTTTAACTGAAAACTATACATTTCAAATACCATCCATCCATCCATCCATCCATCTTCGTCCGCTTATCCGGTGTCGGGTCGCGGGGGGAGCAGCTCCAGCAGGGACCCCAAACTTCCCTTTCCCGAGCAACATTAACCAGCTCCGACTGGGGGATACAATATGAAAATAAACAATTGTCGATTAGCTTGCCATCCATCATTTTTTCCTAAATATAATTATCAAATTAGACAATTGTTCTCAATTCTCTGCACAATTAAACACTTAACAACTTGCAACAATTTTACACAATGTCCATTTTCCATCCGGTTGCATCTACAGTTTTCTTAAATGTGTCTGACTGAGAGTTCCCTCTTCCATGAAGGAATTCCAGTGAATTGCTTTTTCACCAAACATTTCGCCACCTGCTATCACAAAAGGTGCACCAGTTTAAATGTTCCCCAGGGAAACACAAGCTAATGATGGGTTCCACGTTGCATGCACTTTCTGGCCCCCTGCTCGTATTTTATCTTGCAAACAAGTTGAAAAGGTGAATGCTTATGTCAAATGTGAAAAATCTCAGCATATAGCAATAACCCTGTGCGCCACTCATTTTAACTTTTGCCTGTGAATTGCTCTGCCTGTGTGCTTTTTTAATTAACAAATTGCACGTGTGTTTTGGTGAATTTTGGTGTTTGTATGTTTTGCGTTTGCTGTGCCCGTGTGTTGATGTATTGCATGCGTGCCTCTTTAACCATGGCGTTTGAACAATTGTATTTATGGTGGGGTTATGAATATATAAACCCCACTAGCGGAAGGCAGAGGACATTGTGGATCGCTAACCGTAACAGACCGAAGCAAGTGCAGTCAAACGAGTGGTGGCGCAGATCTGGGCACGACACATCGACGGAGAACGAAGCAGCCACCTGAATGATGATTTTAACGCCTGTGTTCAGATAAGTGAAGGAAAGTCCTCTAGCGCAGTGGTTCCCAACCTTTTTTCCTTGGCGCCCCCCTACTCATGTCTAAGAAAAGCTGAGCCCCCTCCCCCGAAACCAAAGTTGCGGTAACTCTCGAGATAGAGCCTTACTTTCTTTTTTGATACAGAGGAGTTATCAGCACTGTTACGTTTCTCCTCCATGTTTCATTCATAAAATTGTGATGCCGTGGCGGCAGGAAAAATGAGGATACAACAAAATATATAGTTTTCATACAGACTTTTGTATACATTAGATATTCTAGTGTATTATCATCATTTGTTTAACATGTGCAAAACAATTTTTTTTACCTCAACCTCAAACCAGATAAAGACTCGCGCCCCCCCTGTGATCTTTGCCGCCCCCCCTGGGGGTGCCCGGACCCCAGGTTGGGAACCACTGCTCTAGCGTACCCACTCCGGGTGTGTGAGAAAGCTGTTCTTGTGTGTTGTGCTTGACGAAGGGCTGTCCTTATTCCTCCTCAGTGCCTCCAGTGCTGGCATCATATCGCGGAGTGGCGTAGGGGAAGAGAAGCCCAAGCTGCCCCCAGTGGAATCAGCCCACCCTCTCGCTACCTGCTTAACGAACACACTGACGCCATATGGACTTTGAAATTGGGGTTGGAGCTCGGACTAAAACCGGTCGGCTTTCTTGTTACTTTTTTAAATCCTGAGAACTATTTTTATCTTTTGTTTCTTAGTTTGTCATAAATAAAGTGTCAATTTAAGATGAGTGTGTGTGTGTGTGTGTGTGTGTGTGTGTGTGTGTGTGTGTGTGTGTTCCAGTTGATGAATAGTAGAATAGTAACTAACTCATCCACTTGAGCTTGTAACGTTAGCATAACATGGCACAGCATGGCCTTATATCAGTGTTTCTCAACAGGGGTGGTATAGCCCCCAGGGTGGTATTGAAGCTATATTGTGGAAATGGGGGGGGGCATTGAGGTGCCTTTGGGGGGGCATTTGTTTTAAGGCAAGTTTACACCAACGAATCACAATAATACAAGTTTACACTTTAACATTTCTTTTGGAGACAGCTCTCATCAGCAGCTTCTCTTTTTCTGTTGTTATCAAACATGACTTCTTTATCTCATCATCAGAGGAAACTTTGCAGCATCAGCTCTCTATCCAGTAATCAATGTCCTTTACACGACTTTAAACCACAGAGGCTGACGTGACTTCATGCACACATTTTTCAGAGAGGGATTGTGTGTGTTTTTGTGTGTGTATATGTTTGTCCCTGTCTGTGTTTATATGTGTGTCTGTGTGTGTGTCTGTGTGTGTTTCTGTGTGTGTCTGTGTCTTTGTGTATGTGTCTGTGTGTCTGTGTGTGTGTGTACGTGTGTAAGTGTTCCTATGTGTGTTTGTGTGTGTTTGTGTGTGTCTGTATGTCTGTGTGTGTATGTTTGCCCCTCTTTGTGTGTGTATATGTTTGTCCCTGTGTGTGTGTGTGGGTCTGTGTATGTTTCTGTGTGGTTGTGTGTTTGTGTATATGTGTGTCTGTGTGTGTGTGTGTGTGTGTGTGTAGGATTTTGTTGCCTGGGTAAATCAAATTAAATCTCCATATCATCCAATCTCATGTGAAAGAGAGGGAAAGCCTTCAGCTTCACCTGAGATTAGGAATTTATGGAGATTATAACACATGTAATGAATGATGAATAGTAACTAAAACATCCACTTGAGCTTTGAATAATGTGCAGATTCAGCTTGTAACGTTAGCATCACGTGGCGCAGCATGGCCTTATATCAGTGTTACTCAATGGGGGTGGCAATTTTACACCAACAATCCAAGTTTACTCTTTCACATTTCTTTTGGAGACAGCTCTCATCAGCTGCTGCTGTTTTCCTGTTGCTATCAAACATGACTTCTTTATCTCATCATCAGAGGAAAATTTGCACCCTCAGCTCTCTATCCAGTAATCAGTGTCCTTTATATGACTCTGAAACCACAGAGGCTGACGTGTCTTCATACACACATTATGCAGAGAGGAGAGGTGTGTGTGTGTGTTTGTGTGTGTTTCTGTGTGTGTGTGTGTGTGTGTGTGTGTGTATATGTTTGTCCCTGTCTGTTTGTGTGTGTGTGTGTGTGTGTGTCTGTGTGTGTTTCTGTGTATGTGTGTGTGTATGTATGTGTGTGTGTATGTGTGTGTTTGTGTGTCTGTGTGTGTCTGTGTGTGTGTCTTTGTGTATGTGTGTGTCTGTGCGTGTGTGTGTGTGTGTGTGTGTGTCTGTTTGTGTGTCTTTGCATGTGTGTGTCTGTGTCTGTTTCTGTGTTTGTATGTGTCTGTGTGTGTCTGTGTGTGTGTCTTTGTGTATGTTTGTGTGTGCATGTGTCTGTGTGTATATGTGTGTGTGTGTTTGTATATGTTTTTCCCTGTGTGTTTGTGTGTCTGTGTGTATGTGTGTGTGTATATGTTTGTCCCTGTGTGTGTGTGTTTGTGTCTGTGTGTATGTGTGTGTATATGTTTGTCCCTGTGTGTGTATATGTTTGTCCCTGTGTGTGTGTGTGTTTGTCCCTGTGTGTGTATGTGTGTATATGTTTGTCCCTGTGTGTGTGTGTGTGTGTGTCTGTCTGTGTATGTAAGTAAGTAAAGTTTATTTGTATAGCACCTTTCACAGATAAAAATCACAGTGCTTCACAGTAAAATGCAATACAACACAAGAAGTCACAATACAAGCAAAATTGAAATACAAATAGAAAACATAAAACTCGACTAAAGCCTGCTTGAACAGCAGAGTCTTCAGCTGCTTTTTAAAAGATTCGACAGAATCCACACAACTTAGCGAGAGAGGCATGTCATCCCATAGCCTAGGAGCCACTGCTGGGAATGACCGATCCCCTCTAGTTTTAAAATTAGTGCGGGGAACCACTAATAGCCTCTGACCTAATGATCTCAGACTATGGGTGGGGGTATGTAGCTGTATCAAATCAGAGATGTATGAAGGAACTTGACTGTGCAAGGCTCTGAAAGTAATGACCAGGATTTTAAATTGAATGATATACTGGACCGGTAACCAGTGAAGTGCTGCTAAAACAGGCGTGATGTGTGCTCTTTTGTTAATGTGAATTAAAAGCCTTGCAGCAGAGTTCTGATCAGTCTGGAGACGATAAAGCTGATTCTTACTCAGACAGGTAAAAAGACTGTTACAGTAATCTAAACGTGAAGAAATGAAAGCATGAATGATCATCTCTAATTCATTCTTAGTCACAAGTGTTCTTAAAGAAATATTTCTCAGTTGGAAATGTGTCTATGAGTGTGAGTGTGTATGTTTGTGTGTGAGTGTGTATGTTTGTGTGTGTGTGTGTGTGAGTGTGTATGTTTGTGTGTGTGTGTGTGTGTGTGTGTGTGTGTGTGTGTGTGTGTGTGTGTGTGTGTGTGTGTGTGTGTGTGTGTGTGTGTGTGTGTGTGTGTGTGTGTGTGTGTGTGTGTGTGTGTGTGTGTGTGTAAGGCTTTCTTTTAATCATAAGCTGAGTTCTACACATGAGGAGGAGGCCATTACTTCCATTTGTTAAGTAAACTAAAGAAGTAATGTGCAGGTTGAATTCATAACTGAAAAAAACACATAAATAGAAATTGCTATGTTACACAAACCCTAAAGCAGAAATTTTGATGAAAGCGTGCCCATTTTAAGCTAGGCTCTGAAATACGCCTTTCCCACTTCTATTGCGTCATATGACGTAGGCAGAGGCAAACAAGAGCTCTCTCATTGTCGTAGTTAGAGCAGTGGCGAGAGACAGAGCAAGATATAGAGAAAGTTTTAGAGATGCCATAATGGTAAACTATTGTGTTTGTGCTGGTTGCATGAATTCCAGCCTGTCAGGACATTGTGTCCATCATTTCCCTTGTAGGAAAAGCAAGGCTTTTTGTTTTTGGGTGCATTTTGTCCAGGTGAAGAGTGCAGACTTCACTGCCGTGTCTGTCACACACTCAGTCGTTTGTGGCGCTCATTTCATTTCCGGAGATTTGTTGGAGTCTCGGATGGGATTTCGGAGTAAGGACCATGTGAGGCTGATTACCGCTGCTGTTCCTTCGGTGCACTCGACAGTATCAAGTCCACCACCATCAAAGCTTTCACCTGAATCTGGCGCAGGCAGGACTGATGGACCAAGTGCTAGCACTAGCAGAAATTCCATGCACCGAAAACGACCTCTTAGCATAGTAAGTCTTACTTTCAATTCTTTTAACTCTTAATTTGGCTAATTTCGTAATATTTTAGTCTAATAATTTCAGAATAGAGAAGTAATTGTATGCGTGCATGTATTGGGCAATCCACAATCTAGCTAGCTAGTAACATGCTAACATGTATGTTAGTTTGGCCATTGCATTAGCAAACATTTGGTAGCTGATGATTTGATGACAGGAGTAGCTAAAATTGCGTCTGAAACCATTCCATCATCTGGATTAAAAATGTGCTGACTGTTGGCAGGCAGCTAACCCAACACCCCAGTTTCCCCCTCATTTTACTAAGCTAGCTATAAGCTGTTAGCAGGCAGCTAGCTAGCCCAACCCTCCACTTTCCCCCGCATTTCAATTCAGACCATTCTCCCGCCCGATTTTGTATCCCAGTAGGCTATTCTCTGGTAATTTACAAAGTCCAAATTGATATATTAATCAATATGCTGAAATCCCCTAGATTTTGCCACTCAAATGTTGAAACTTATAGGTTCTCATTATGAATCTCCTTACCATACAAATCAAATCATAGGCCTACATAATTGAAAATGCAATGTGTCTGAGCTTCTTTGACTTTATTTCTAATTCATAAAATAATAAATTAAATAATAAATAATAAATTGTTGTAGCTCCTTGGGACATTGTAATGCTAATTGTGCAAACAAGCCACAATTGTACAGGAGAAGGTATTT
>NC_041341.1:218500-228500 GCF_004354835.1 Perca flavescens
CAGCAGTAATACTCTCTGGCACTAGTACTTTAACTGAATTTAACTGTGTAGTTTTAATAATGTCCCCTTATACTACTCAAACTATGTATAAATTAATAAAATTTCAATCTAAATGTTATTTTAACACATTAAAGTCTTTAATGAAGACACTGGTATACATTTAAGTATTGACAATTAAAAACATTGGTTTCAAAGCTACAGTGACTCTGCAGCTTTTCATAACAATTACTTTAAGTGAACCAGCCGTGTCACTTCTGGTATCACTCAGAGCTTCTGATTGAAACAGTGGCGCCACCTTGTGACACAGTAATATTATTTCATGTCAGAAAAATCACAACACACCATCACTCAGAATGAGTTTTAATGGCCAACTGTTAACAAAGAGAAAAAGCCTTTTAGTTTAACATGAAACAGCCCCGAAATCACTATCACCAAACTCCACCAGACTCCATGTAAATAATCAGGACTTTTAGCGTGTATAGAGCCAGCATATCTCCACCAGACTCCATGTAAATAATCAGGACTTTTAGCGTGTATAGAGCTAGCATATCCCCACCAGACTCCATGTAAATAATCAGGACTTTTAGTGTGTATAGAGCCAGCATATCTCCACCAGACTCCATGTAAATAATCAGGACTTTTAGCGTGTATAGAGCCAGCATATCTCCACCAGACTCCATGTAAATAATCAGGACTTTTAGCGTGTATAGAACCAGCATATCTCCACCACACTCCATGTAAATAATCAGGACTTTTAGCGTGGATATCTCCACCACACTTTTTAATCAGGACTTTTAGCGTGTATAGAGCCAGCATATCTCCACCAGACTCCATGTAAATAATCAGGACTTTTAGCGTGCATAGAGCCAGCATATTTCCTCATGTAAATGGGTGAATTAAGGGTTTATTTCAACCAAACCAGAGTGGGGATTGTTGGAACAGTGGAAAGATGAACCAAGGCGGATTTTGAGTAGTTTCTGTCTACTTTGAATGAAGTGTTTTTTACGATGATAAAAGTCCTGATTATTTACAGAGTCTGGTGGAGTTTGGTGTTGGTGATTTCGAGGCTGTTTGATGTTAAACAAAAAGGATCTTACTCTATAACGTTGTACATCACTTCCACCTAACCATGGATGTATCTTCTTGCACCAAATGCGTAACTGCAATGCATTGTGAGTGATATCCACCTCTCATACATAAACATTACTGTAAATTTTTGCTGGTTTCATCTTCATGAGCCCATTATCAGCTACCAAAGGTAATCTTCTGATATTTCTGTCCCCACTGTCTTCTACGTTTCAGTAAGCATTATTATCTGAAAGCACAACCCAATGATACATGTTAATTCAGTAGCTTTAAGATCAGATGGCTATTGGTTTACAGTCTCACTTCTTCTTGTACATTTTATTTCCAAATTGTATATATTTTAAATATTGCTCGTGTAGTATTCAAGTATTAATTCATGTATATTGTTTCCTATTATTTAATGTATACTCTGTATGTGTGCCTGATATTTTGCTGCTGCAACACCGTTATTTAGGATCAATAAAAATCTATCTATCTATCTTCTGTAAACACGCTTTTGGCAGAACCTGGCAATGTGCAACTAAACAGAGTTCAGAAGGTAAACATGTCCTGTGCGCCTCTCCCTGCTGCAGAAAGTTGCCTCAGTTACTTTTACTTTGAGTCTTTGAGTGTTTTTCAGTCTGCAGCAGATTACAGTTAAAGTATTTCACTTCTTCAGTACTTTAGAGCTACTCTCTGTAACTATTCTACTACTCAATTAAAGTCACAGCTTTGTAATAAAAGGTAAATCTTACCGTCTGTGTGTCGGTGCGTCTCCTCTCACTGACAACTCAACAGGAACAGACTGGTTTACCTGGTCTGACTCAGATTATGTAATGTACACATTACGTCATCTGAGCCAGACCAGGACACTAGTCCGGCAAGGGCCTTCTCAGGCAGCTGATGAGTTTCATCTTAAAGGGACAGTTCACATGTTATGAAGTGTGTTTTTTTTAGCACACACACACACACACACACACACACACACACACACACTGAGTTTTAATAATGTCCTCTTAAACTACTCAAACTATGTATAAATTAATAAACTTTCAATCTAAATGTTATTTTAACACATTAAACACTAATCTACAGTGACTCTGCAGCTGTTCATGATAATAATTCACTCAGAGCTGCTGATTAAGACAGTGGTACCACCTTGTGACGCAGTAATTGTATTTCATGTAAAAAAAATCACAACACACCATCACTCAGAATGAGTTTTAATGACCAACTCAATGTTAACAAAGAGAAAAATCCTTTTAGTTTAACATGAAACAGCCCCTAAATCACCATCACCAAACCCACCAGACTCCATGTAAATAATCAGGACTTTTAGTGTGTATAGAGCCAGCATATCTCCACCAGACTCCATGTAAATAATCAGGACTTTTAGCGTGTATAGAGCCAGCATATCTCCACCAGACTCCATGTAAATAATCAGGACTTTTAGCGTGTATAGAGCCAGCATATCTCCACCAGACTCCATGTAAATAATCAGGACTTTTAGCGTGTATAGAGTCAGCATATCTCCACCAGACTCCATGTAAATAATCAGGACTTTTAGCGTGTATAGAGCCAGCATATCTCCACCAGACTCCATGTAAATAATCAGGACTTTTAGCGTGTATAGAGCCAGCATATCTCCACCAGACTCCATGTATATAATCAGGAGTTTTAGCGTATATAGAACCAGCATATCTCCACCAGACTCCATGTAAATAATCAGGACTTTTAGCGTGTATAGAGCCAGCATATTTCCACATGTAAATGGGTGAATTAAGGGTTTATCTCAACCAAACCAGAGTGTTGATTGTTGAAACAGTGGAAAGATGAACCAAGATGGCTTTTGATAATTTTATTTAGTTTCTGTCCAATTTAAATGAAGTGTGTTTTACGTTTATAAGTCCTGATTATTTACATGGAGTCTGGTGGGTTCGGTGATGGAGATTTCGGGGCTGTTTCATGTTAAACAAAAATGATGTTACTCTATATTGTTGTACATCACTGCCACCTAACTAATGATTTATCTTTTTGCACCAAATGCATAACTGCAATGCATTGTGCGTGATATCCACCTCTCATACATGAGCATTACTGTAAATGTTTATTGGTTTCATCTTCATGAGCCCATTATCAGCTACCAAAGGTAATCTTCTGATATGTCTGTTCCCACTGCCTTCTACATTTCAGTAAGCATTATTATCTGAAAGCACAACATAATGATAACTGTTTATTCAGTAGCTTTAAGATCAGATGGCTGTTGGTTTACAGTCTTTCTGCTTCTGCAAACATGCTTTTGGGAAAACCTGGCAATACAATGTAATGCTGATGTGGATACATGTGATACTCAGTTCCCTTTCTGCTGAATGTTACCAATGATCAAGACTGCGTTTATTTCACACCAGAGACATTTATTGATGTCAAAAGAAAAATACATTCAGTTCTACCGAGACAGAGTTAAAAAGAAAAGATAGTGTTGCACCCAACGTTAGCATCAAATTACAAGACATACAGTCTTACCGCCCCATGTAATTTGGCCATCTGGCCTTCGGGCCATCGGGCCATCACTGGGCCGTTGGGCCATTGCTTATGTCGAACAGTGCTCAGTAGCTCAAAATAATCAGTTATAATCTCAAAATAATGACTTAAATCAAAACTACACACAGACATTAAACACAAAAACAATCACAACCATGTAAATAAAAAAAAAACATTGGAAAAATTGTTGGTTATGAAACTCTTAAAAAGAGACAAAAAAAACATCAAAAGGCGACACAAACTTTGAAAAAGAAAGACAAAAAAGTGTCAATTTTGTTTTTGAAAAAAGCGCCAATTCTTTTTTAAATTTTTCCCCAAAAAGAATAGAATAAAGGCAACAAAAACATTGAAAAGGAACTAAAACTTGGGGAAAAGCCCAGTTTTGTATATTACACCTTTGACAGAACAGAACAGCAATAATAATGTTTCATATAAACTTCCATATATACATATAGAAACATTTATCTTTTAGCTTTTTAATACCTTTTGTTGTGTTTCCTTTAGCCGTCTCCTTTACCGCTGCAATCAGTTTACTACCCTTTATATTAACGATTATTCTGTTTATATTCTTTCATATTTAATCTGCTGACTCCTGTTAATGTTTGGTGCTGCAGTTTGAATTTATTTTATCATTCAGTTCAGGTATTATATCTACATAAAAAGATGGAACACATTAACGTTTAAGAAGTGAATAGTTGTTTAATATTATTATCACCACCACCATGAAACTAGAGAGACCTCTTGTTTTGTTACACAGACCTTCAGTGGTGATATCTTCAGATTATCCCCAGAGTAAATGCATGGAAACATCTTCTCAGTGAAAGTGCGTCTGAAGGTGTGTATGTATGTGTTAGTATCAGGATCAGAGAACGACAGCTTTCCTCTGTTCCAGTCCAGAGTCACTCTGATCCTCTGGAGCTGCTTCTTAAACGGTAGAGCAGTGAGTGGAGCTGGTGGAGACACTGCTGAGTATTCACCTCCACAGAAACATATTGTCCATAATCCAGACTTTATGTCTCCCTTTCTCTGGACAGACTCTGCTAACACACCCAGTTCCCAGTATTTACTGTCTCCAACCTCAACATCCCAGCTGTGAGTCCCTGAGTTAAAGCCCTCAGAGCCCAGGACAGAAAAGTGATAATCAAACCTCTCTGGATTATCAGGAAGCTGCTGTCTCTCTCCTCCTCGTCTCACACTGGTCAGATCTTCAGACAGGATGAGGTTTGGATGAGCAGTGTTTGGGTCCAGGATCAGAGGAGAGTAGGAGACCATGTCCTTCATCTTGTTCCAGATGTTGAAGCTCAGGTTGCCCAGGTGTTTGACCTCGTCTATCAGAGCTCCTGAGAGCAGCTGTGGATCATCCAGCAGGGGGCACTGCTGGACTCTTTCCACTGCAGCCTTGTAGTTGATCAGGAATGAGAGGTCTTCAGCTCTCAGCTGCTCCTCTGTGGCTCTGACTGTGTCTGAAAGAGCTGCTATCTCTCTGCTCAGAGCCTCCATCTTCTCCTTCATCCTCTGAGTCTTCTGCTCCTCTTCCTCCCTCAGTGCAGCCATCCTGGCCTCCTCTTCCTCCTCTAGAAACCGGTGAAGCTTCTCAAACTGATCCTTAATCTGCGTCTCTGTGCGTCGGGCCTGGACCTTCAGGTGTTCTGCTGTTTGATCAGACTTCACTTTAACTTGTTCAAAAACCTCTAACTTCTTCTTTAAAGGCTCCAGAGTTTCCTGAAGATTTTTCTTGTGTTCTCGTGCAGCTTCTTCGATGGGTCTGATTATGTGGTTGGAGTGTGTTTCTGAATCTCTGCAGACGAGACACACTGGCTGCTGATGGTCCAGACAGAAGAGTTTTAGTTTCTCAGAGTGCAGACTGCAGAGAGCCTCTGAAGCTCTCTGATCTCTCTGCTGTAATAAGGTCTCACACAGCTTCTTTAACTCCAGGTTACGAAGTGGTTCTGGCTTTGAAGATCTTCTCTTACAAACTGGACACTCCCGTGTCTGTTTCTCTGTCCACGAGCTCTGCAGACAGTCTTTACAGAAGCTGTGGCTACATGACAGAACAACAGGATCTCTAAAGACTTCATGACAGACTGAACAGCAGAAATCCTCCTCTGACATGGAAGCCATTTTGTGCCTGAGAGCAGCTGAAAACAGTAGAAACAGCGGACGTTAAAACAACTAAAAAAACTAAGTAGTGTTGTTGTCTAAACATGGACTGTTAATATTAATGGACAGAGCATGTGTGATGTCACCAATTGGTTTGTGGAGATCTGCTATGAGTTGTTGAGTTTGCCGTTAGGGGTGCAGACCTCCTGTTTGCGAATGTGAATATTTTAGATGAGAGGGAGGAGAGAAGGAGGAGAGAGGGAGGAGTGACGGAGGAGTGAGGGAGGAGAGAGGGAGGAGTGAGGGAGGAGCTGCTTACCCTCTACCTTACGTTAAACACTTTCACTGGCGATCACATCATAGCCACACCCTAAAACACCCCCCGCTTTATCGCCAATTTTAAAATCAACGAGACCATAATTCACTAATTGAACATCATTCTTTGTTGCAGAAGACTTAAAACTAGTGATTGAGACCATAAAGTTATAATGAAAATGTTTACTGAGGTAATAAATCAAGTGAGAAGTAGGTCACTTTCTCACAGACTTCTGCAGAAACAGACCTCCTTTTGCAACAGCACATCTCACCCACTGCTGGAATTCAGATATAATGCAGGTTTAAGGAGTCTCCTCCTGCTGGTAGTCAGATATAATGCAGGTTTAAGGAGTCTCACCCTGCAGGAATTCAGATATAATGCAGGTTTAAGGAGTCTCACCCTGCAGGAATTCAGATATAATGCAGGTTTAAGGAGTCTCACCCTGCAGGAATTCAGATATAATGCAGGTTTAAGGAGTCTCACCCTGCAGGAATTCAGATATAATGCAGGTTTAAAGGAACACGCCGACTTATTGGGAATTTAGCTTATTCACCGTAACCCCCAGAGTAAGAAAAGTCGATACATACCCTTCTCATCTCCTTGCGTGCTGTAAAGCTGCCTGACGGTTCCAGCATTAACTTAGGAGGAGTCTCCCCCTGCAGGAATTCAGATATAATGCAGGTTTAAGGAGTCTCCCCCTGCAGGAATTCAGATATAATGCAGGTTTAAGGAGTCTCCACCTGCAGGAATTCAGATATAATGCAGGTTTAAGGAGTCTCCACCTGCAGGAATTCAGATATAATGCAGGTTTAAGGAGTCTCCCCCTGCAGGAATTCAGATATAATGCAGGTTTAAGGAGTCTCCCCCTGCAGGAATTCAGATATAATGCAGGTTTAAGGAGTCTCCCCCTGCTGGTAGTCAGATATAATGCAGGTTTAAGGTGTCTCCCCCTGCAGGAATTCAGATATAATGCAGGTTTAAGGAGTCTCCCCCTGCAGGAATTCAGATATAATGCAGGTTTAAGGAGTCTCCCCCTGCAGGAATTCAGATATAAAGCAGGTTTAAGTCATTTCCGCATTTGCAGCACTTTGCCGAACCGGATGCTTTGTCCATTACTATTAACATGTGTCTATGTGTCTAAATCTAAGAGATTTCTGGCAGAAAACCCAAAAGGTAAACATCTTCCTGCTGCAGAAAGTTGCCTCAGTTACTTTTACTTTGAGTCTTTGAGTGTTTTTCAGTCTGCAGCAGATTACATTTAAAGTATTTCACTTCTTCAGTACTTTAGAGCTACTTTGTGTAACTATTCTACTACTCAATTAAAGTCACAGCTTTGTAATAAAAGGTAAATCTTACCGTCTGTGTGTCGGTGCGTCTCCTCTCACTGACAACTCAACAGGAACAGACTGGTTTACCTGGTCTGGCTCAGATTATGTAATGTAAGGTGTGGAGCTTTCTCAGGCAGCTGATGAGTTTCATCTTAAAGGGACAGTTCACATGTTATGAAGTGTGTTTTTATGAGCACACACACAAACACTAAGACACACACACACACACACACACACTGACACACACACACACACACACACACACACACATACACACACTGACACACACATACACACACTGAGACACACACACAAACACTAAGACACACACACAGACACAGACACACACAAACAAAGACACACACACACACACACACACACACACACAGACACAGACACACACACACAGACACACACAGACACAGACACACACACACACACACACTGAGACACACACACACACACACTGAGACACACACACATATGCACACACACACAGAAACACACACAGAGACACAGACACACACACACACACACACACACACACACACACACACACACACACTTTTTGTTGAACGTGTGGGTCAATACTGAAGCTGTGTCTCTTCCCAGAGTTCCCAGAGTTCCCAGAGCTCCCAGAGCTCCCAGAGTTCCCAGAGTTCCCAGAACTCCCAGAGCTCCCAGAGTTCCCAGAGCAGCTGTGGGACGGCCCTGCGGGTGGAGGAGCTGGTGGAGGCTCTGCAGGACCGGAGGAGGAGGGCGGACGGCGCCGTCAGGCTGCAGCTGCAACAGGCGGAGAACGCCATCATGGTCCGCACAAACAAACACCACTCCAGAGAGGTAAGGGTATAGAGCTCACATTATCATAACAATGATATCATATCGTTTAAATAGAGCTCACACTATCATTACAACAATATCATATCGTTTAAATAGAGCTCACATTAACATTACAACAATATCATATAGTTTAAATAGAGCTCACATTATCATTACAATAATATCATATTGTTTAAATAGAGCTCACATTATCATTACAACAATATCATATAGTTTAAATAGAGCTCACATTATCATTACAACAATATCGTATCATATCGTTTAAATAGAGCTCACATTATCATAACAATAATATCATATCGTTAAAATAGAGCTCACATTATCATAACAATATCATATCGTTAAAATAGAGCTCACATTATCATAACAATATCATATCGTTAAAATAGAGCTCACATTATCATTACAACAATATCGTATCATATCGTTTAGAGCTCACATTGTCATTACAACAATATAATATATCGTTAAAATAGAGCTCACATTATCATTACAACAATATCGTATCATATCGTTTAAATAGAGCTCACATTATCATTACAACAATATCATATCATTAAAATAGAGCTCACATTATCATTACAACAATATAATATATCGTTTAAATAAAGCTCACATTATCATTACAATATTGTATCATATCATTTAAATAGAGCTCACTTTATCATAACAATATAATATATCGTTAAAATAGAGCTCACATTATCATAACAATATAATATATCATTAAAATAGATCTCACATTATCATAACAACAACATTGTATCATCGTTAAAATAGAGCTCACATTGTCATTACAACAATATCGTATCATATCATTAAAATAGAGCTCACATTATCATTACAACAATATAATATATTGTTTAAATAGAGCTCACATTATCATTACAACAATATAATCGTTTAAATAGAGCTCACATTATCATTACAACAATATCGTATCATATCGTTAAAGTAAGAGACGGAGACAGACAGTAGAGTTTATAATTAATAACAATTATAATAACATAATAACAACACATTGATCCATTTACATCGGATTATCTACCGAAAACGAGACAAATTATTCTGCACTCGACAAAACCCTTGAAAAAGTGTGCGAAATTTTGAAAAAGAAAAACACTTTTTCATCTCCTTTTCGTCTCCTTTTTCGTCTCCTTTTCTTATAAAATTATAAAAATCTTACCCTCCAGTTTAAAAAAGCCAAGATGGCGATGGCTATCTCGGATATCAAACACGAGCTGATCCACTCGCTCACTTATATACAAATATATACATATAGTCACTCTTCCCTTATAGGTTTAGGGTTATATATATATATTGTGTGTCTCTGTCTGTGTGTATGTTTGTCTGTGTGTGTCTGTGTGTGTGTTTGTGTGTATGTTTGTATATATATTTATATATATATATATATATATATATTTATATATGTTTGGTATTTTTCAACATCTACATTTATTTGTGGCCGTTGTATGAAAGAATTTAGGCACCTGTGGTGCAAAGTAATCAATGCACATGCTGTCTTCACTGCAGGACTGGAGTCTCACAGCCGATACGATCCTGGACCAGAACCAGGACTTGCAGTCTGGATCCACATCAGACCTGCCGGCAGAGTCCGGGACAAAAGAAACCAGAACCCTGCAGTCTGGATCCACATCAGACCTGCCGGCAGAGTCCGGGACAAAAGAAACCAGAGCCCTGCAGTCTGGATCAAAGACCTGCCGGGCAGAGTCCGGGACAAAAGAAGCCCTGCAGTCTGATTAGAGTCTAAGATTAGAATCGTGGGGAAAACGAAACCTTCAGCCGGGAT